>NW_026970077.1:300000-517000 GCF_028390025.1 Pseudophryne corroboree | reverse complement strand
AGGGAGCCGGCGGCTGTACGTGCACGGCGTCTCTAGTTGCTAGGCGCCGGGCCGCGCAGACCATCAAGCGGACCCCGGCGCCTAACAGTATGACTCCCAAAAACAACAACCGCGTCATTGGGACCAACTGCGATTTTGGCAAGCTTAGGAGCCAACCATGTTGTTGAAGAACTGTCAGGGAGAGTGCAATGTTTTGCACCAACTGGTCCCTGGATCTCGCCTTTATCAGGAGATCATCCAAGTACGGGATAATTGTGACTCCTTGTTTGCGAAGGAGAACCATAATTTCCGCCATCACCCTGGTGAAAATCCTCGGAGCCGTGGACAGACCAAACGGCAATGTCTGAAATTGGTAATGACAATCCTGAATTGCAAACCTTAGGTAGCTTGAGGCAGTGGCTAAATGGGAACATGTAAGTAGGCATCCTTTATGTCTACCAAAACCATGAAATCTCCGTCCTCCGGACTGGAGATCACTGCCCTGAGAAATTCCATCTTGAAATTGAATTTCTTTAGGAAGAAATTGAAGGATTTCAGATTTAAGATTGGTCTGACTGAGCCGTCCGGCTTCGGGACCACGAAGAGGCTTGAATAAAAACCTTCTCCCTGCTGACTAAGGCCAATTTGAACAATCGGTGAGGGGGAACGTCTTGAAACCCCAGTTTGTACCCTTGGGACACTATTTGTAAAACCCACGAGTCCAGGTCCGAATGAATCCAGAACTGACTGAAGAGTTTTAGACGTGCCCCCACTGGTGTGGGCTCCTGCAAGAAAGCCCCAGTGTCATGCAGTGGATTTGGCAGAAGCAGAGGACAATCTCTGGTCCTGCGATCTTGAAGAGGCTACAGACCTCTTCCTTTTCCTTCCTCTACCTGCAAAGAAAGGGGAATCTAAACTTCTTGCATATCTATTGGGCCAAAATGACTGCGGTAGATAATGATGCGTCTTCATCCGTTGACAGGGAACATAGGGCAAGAAGGTTGACTTACCATTGAAATGAGGATGCATCTTGCTGCCTTTCCAATGAAGCAAGTTTAATTTAGTAATAGGTGAAAAACCATCCTTACAAAGGTGTTAATCAGAGACTTGGCTTTGTGGACACTTTTCAGAGAACAAATTTGTTAGCATAAAAATAAAGCCAGAAAATGAAGAGCTGTTTAATCACTCAATTGGATTTTTCTGCCAGCATATTTTTTTTCTCTGCAACCCACTGCTAAATTGTGCTTCCTAGCTGTTTTTATAAAATCACTGAATCAAATCTAACTCTGATTACATCAGAGAAGGCCAGGTACCCTACACCATAACAGGGGGTTTGAAATTTTGACTTGTCTACTTAAAGATCACCAAAATCTGATAACAAGGTCAATTAGGTCCCTGGGTGGGATTGAACCACCAACCTTATGGTTAATAGCTATACATACTAACTGATTGCGCCACAGAGACACTTAGCAAAAGTCCATACTGACAAAGGCTAATAAGCATTCATCTAAAACGTTTCCTAGAAAATGTGCAGGTGTGGGTACGTTGGTGTACGTTTAGGGGTCAGCGTGTTTATGTATAGATGTTGGTGTGTGTATGTCAGTGTACGTACAGATATAGGTGTGTGTATGTATGTATGTATGTATGTATATGTATAGAGGAAGGTGTGATACATACATATAACACATACATGATAGATACATACATATATCACACACACGATAGATAGATAGATAGATAGATAGATAGATAGATAGAACACATACATACATACAAGATAGATACATACATACATACATGATAGATACATATATATACACACACACATACGATAGATAGATAGATAGATAGATAGATAGATAGATAGATAGATAGATATCACAAACATATATGATTCATACATATATCACACACACATACATGATACATACATGAGAAAGACCTGGGATGGTGATGAGGCCAGGGCCCCCTGCTGATGTTGCGTTGAGGAAGGCAGTGTTCCAGGGCGGATGCCAGTCGGGGAGAGCGCCGCGCAGCCCGGGAAAAATACTGCTGAGGAGCTACATCTGGAAGAGCCCCTGGGAGGGAGAGTGCCACATGCCCCATCCTGCGTGGCAGACTCTGCAGGCCTGCACATGGGAAGCAGTGTTGCCAACTCTGAAATGAAAAACAAGCAACCGATGACTGAAAAATAAGCCCAAAACAAGCCCAAACCAATCCTAAAAAGCCCCAAAAAAAGCTCAACTCAAGTTTTTTTTTTTTTATATATAAAAACAAACATTATTGTTTGTCTTATTAAAATACATATAATTATTTATATAATCTGCCTTTAAGGTCTTTACAATGATATTTATCAGCACAAAACTGGCTTTTAAAGAATACTGGAATTTTTATAAATATTATAGTTAGAGTTGTGAATTTAAGATACTATACTTTCATGTTTCCTCTAAAGAAAAATCTCAAGTGAAAATTGCCAACTGTATATACTGTATCTGTGGTCATTTGTATTCACTGTGAAATATTTATTCTATGGAAAGATAAAACAAATAATCTTACAACATCCAACTTTGTACTTCTATTAAATAAATAAAGAGGCCAAATCAAGGTAGCAAAACAAAAGATTATTAAGACAATTCAAAATAATAAATGCATATATAAATATTAAATAGTAACTCAATTCAATAAATAACAAAGGAATTACTGAGAGGTAAAGTGCATTGCAGATGGCACACTGTGAGGTAAAGTGTATGGCACACTGTGTGAAGTAAAAGTGCATTTCAGATGGCATACTATGTGAGGTAAAGTGCATGGCACACTGTGTGAAGTATAGTGTATTGCAGATAGCACACTGGGGGTCATTCCGAGTTGTTCGCTCGTTGCCGATTTTCGCAACGGAACAATTAAGGCAAAAATGCGCATGGTACGCAGTGCGCATGCGCTAAGTAATTTAGCACAAAACTTAGTAGATTTACTCACGTACGAACGAAAAATTTTCATCGTTGAAGTGATCGGAGTGTGATTGACAGGAAGTGGGTGTTTCTGGGCGGAAATTTACCGTTTTCTGGGAGTGTGCGGAAAAACGCAGGCGTGCCAGGATAAAACGCAGGAGTGTCTGGAGAAACGGGGGAGTGGCTGGCCGAACGCAGGGCGTGTTTGTGACGTCAAACCAGGAACGAAACGGGCTGAGCTGATCGCAATGTAGGAGTAAGTCTCGAGCTACTCAGAAACTGCTAAGAATTATTTATTCGCAATTCTGCTAATCTTTCGTTCGCAATTCTGCTAAGCGAAGATACACTCCCAGAGGGCGGCGGTCTAGCGTGTGCAATGCTGCTAAAAGCAGCTAGCGAGCGAACTCGGAATGACCCCCACTGTGTGAGGTAAAGTGCATGGCACACTGTGTGAAGTAAAGTGCATTGCAGATGGCATACTGTGAGGTAAAGTACATGGGTGGTCATTCCGAGTTGTTCGCTCGCAAGCTGTTTTTAGCAGATTTACTCACGCTAAGCCGCCGCCTACTGGGAGTGAATCTTAGCACCTTAAAATTGCGAACGACGTATTCGCAATATTGCGATTACACCTCTCTTAGCAGTTTCTGAGTAGCTCCAGACTTACTCGGCATCTGCGATCAGTTCAGTGCTTGTCGTTCCTGGTTTGACGTCACAAACACACCCAGCGTTCGCCAAGACACTCCTCCGTTTCTCCAGCCACTCCCGCGTTTTTCCCAGAAACGGTAGCGTTTTTTCACACACTCCCATAAAATGGCCAGTTTCCGCCCAGAAACACCCACTTCCTGTCAATCACATTACGATCACCAGAACGATGAAAAAGCCGTGAGTAAAATTCCTAACTGCATAGCAAATTTACTTGGCGCAGTCGCAGTGCGAACATTGCGCATGCGCACTAAGCGGAAAAACGTTGCGATGCGAAGAAATTTACCGAGCGAACAACTCGGAATGACCCCCATAGCACACTGAATTACAAAGGTTTTATGTAAAATGGATATAAGCAAATTCATCTGAGCTGTCTCCATCGTCTATAGAAGCTTCCATGTTATACATTCCTGAGTTGAAGTGCTGAAGCATATTGGTAGTTGGTTTAAAATCCTTGCAACAAATACCCAAGCGTCTTAAACCATATCTGACATAAAGAATACCACATAAAGTGGTCCTAAATTGCTTCACTGTTGTGTGTCTGGTCAGTGTCTTTGTTGTTGTCATTGTTAAAAACAAATTAGCCCTACTGAATACACACAACTGGCAGTCGGCAACAATAGACATAATGAATGACTCATCATCATTTCTTTAAGACTCTATTCATCCACAACGTCTCACCTACAGTATGTCTGTGTGAGGATCTGTGTTATATGGATGAATGACTAATTATCTCTGAAAGTCGGTGTCAGTGATACCTAAAAACAAAAGAAGCCCAAAAACAAGCAGCAAAAAAAATTATAAGCCCAAAAACAAGCAACAAGCAACCACCCAAAAAAATAAGCAACCAGAAGAAAAAAAAGCCCAATTCCGCTTGTTATAAGCTGAATTGGCAACTATGATGGGAAGGGAGGTCTCTGGCCACACATACTCACCCTTCTGCTAAAGCCCCGCTGCTGTCCCCATCAGCGCTCTCCAGCGGGGAGCGGGGCCAGGATGAACCTCAACCTGTGAGAACTATCTTCATGATCAAGAGATCTCATATGCAAGATAAGTATGTGTTGGGATAGGGCTGGGGAGGGCGGCTGCTCGGGCACACCCCCGTCAAGTTAAGGAGATTTAACTGAGGAAGCACAAGGGAACTCTCGTCTGGGGACAACAACTGCAGGGAGACCACATCTTTTCAGATGAACATGGGAGGGCGGAAGGCTGCCTAATACTGAAGCACCCTCAGACATTAAACCATATGCAACAACTATTGCAAGCATTCCTGGGGGAAGGTCTGCAGCAGACGGATTTGCATACGGTGATGTCATCCAAGCAGTGGGCCAAAGTTGGCTGGAACCCTCATCTGTATATGAAAAGAGAAAAGGGGCATGCAGGGCATGGCGGCCTTTTGCGGCGCTTGTATAACCCCAAGTTTGCATTAAACACCCCCACCCTCCTTCGGTGTGGGGCTCATGTTGGCCATGCCCAAGCCCCTGAAGCATTCAAGCTGATTTCTTGCAGCAGCTGGGCACTGTAACAGCTTCAGAGCTGCTCAAGACAAGTAAAAGGGTGTGGGCCCTGCAGCACCACCTGTAGTTTGCATACACACATATATAGGACAGCATCTCTTATATGCCCCAGGGTCAATAAAATAGTATCCTTGTCTCGGCTATCCATCCCCTCAGATAAGGTATTTGTCCATGCCGCTACAGCACTACACACCCAGGCCGACGCAATTGCCGGTCTGAGTAAGGTACCTGAATGTGTATAAATGGACTTCAGGGTAATCTCCTGTTTGCGGTCAGCACACTCTTTGAGGGTAGCCGTATCCTGGGACGGGAGGGCTACCTTCTTGGATAAGCGTGTTAATGCTTTGTCCACCCTAGGGGAGGATTCCCATCGTAACCTATCCGTTGATGTGAAAGGATACGCCATAAGAATCCTTTTGGAAATCTGCAGTCTTTTATCTGGAGATTCCCAAGCTTTTTCACATAACTCGTTCAGCTCGTGTGAGGGGGGAAAGGTTACCTCAGGCTTCTTTCCCTTGTACATATGTACCCTCTTGTCAGCGACAGGGGGTTCCTTTGTGATGTGCAAAACATCTTTTATTGCCATAATCATAAATCGAATGGATTTTGCCAATTTTGGCTGTAACTTTGCATCATCGTAATCGACACTGGAGTCAGAATCCGTGTCGGTATCTGTGTCAACAATCTGGGATAGTGGGCGCTTATGAGACCCTGACAGTCCCTGCAACATAGGATCAGGCATGGGTTGAAACCCTGACTGTCCCAAAGCTTCTGCCTTGTCTAATCTTTTGTGCAATGAGTTTACACTAGCATTTAAAACATTCCACATATCCATCCAATCAGCTGTCGGCGGAGACACCACATTCATTTGCTCCCGCTCCTCTCTAATATAGCCTTCTTCCTCAGACATGTCGACACACGTGTACCGACACACTACACACACAGGGAATGCTTTTTCTGAAGACAGTTTCCCCACAAGGCCCTTTGGAGAGACAGAGAGAGAGTATGCCAGCACACCCCCCAGCGCTATATAACCCAGGAATAAAACAGTAACTTAATGTTTGCCCAGTAGTGCTGCTGTATGTAATTTGCGAATTATGTGCCCCCCCCACCCTCTTTTCAACCCTCTTGTCTAACGTGGTATAAGCAGGGTAGAGTCCGGGGAGCTTCCTCTCAGCGGTGCTGTGGAGAAAAAATGGCGCTGGTGAGTGCTGAGGGAGAAGCCCCGCCCCCTCGGAGGCGGGCGTCTGTCCCGCTTAAACTGTAAAATTGGTGGGGGCTTATACATATATAAAGTGCCCAGCTGTATATATGTTATATTTTTGCGAAAGAGGTTTATATTGCTGCCCAGGGCGCCCCCCCTGCGCCCTGCACCCTTACAGTGACCGGAGTATGTGAGGTGTATGGGAGCAAAGGCGCACAGCTGCAGTGCTGTGCGTTACCTCAGTGAAGATCATGAAGTCTTCTGCCGCCTCTGAAGTCTTCTTTTCTTCTCATACTCACCCGGCTTCTATCTTCCGGCTCTGCGAGGGGGACGGCGGCGCGGCTCTGGGACGGACGGCGAGGGTGAGATCCTGCGTACCAATCCCACTGGAGCTAATGGTGTCCAGTAGCCTAAGAAGCAGGACCTTGCAACTCAGAGAGTAGGGCTGCTTCTCTCCCCTCAGTCCCTTGATGAGGGAGTCTGTTGCCAGCAGTGCTCCCTGAAAATTAAAAACCTAACAAAATACTTTCTGTCAGAAAGCTCAGGAGAGCTCCTGAAAAGCACCCAGTCTCCACTGGGTACAGTATCAAACTGAGTTCTGGAGGAGGGGCATAGAGGGAGGAGCCAGTGCACACCCAGAACTAAAGTCTTTCTTAAAGTGCCCATGTCTCCTGCGGAGCCCGTCTATCCCCATGGTCCTTACGGAGTCCACAGCATCCTCTAGGACGTTAGAGAAAATAGGATTTTAATACCTACCGGTAAATCCTTTTCTCTTAGTCCGTAGAGGATGCTGGGCACCCGTCCCAGTGCGTACTGTGTCTGCAGTTATTAAATGGCCCTTAACTCCAGAACATTTATGTGGAGATGAAAACATCCAAGGAAGACTTGACCATCTTCCTTGGATGTTTTCCCCCTGTGTGACTGCTCTCCAGCCTCGGAGGGTTGCATCCGTGGTCCCTAGGATCCCGTCCTGGATCCCGAACCATCGCCCCTCTAGGTGGTGAGAACTGTGCAGCCACCAATGGAGTGAGATTCTGGTCTTGGAAGACAGGATTATCCTCCGGTGCATGTGTAGGTGGGATCCGGACCACTTGTCCAACAGGTCCCACTGGAACACTCTGGCATGGAACCTGCCAAACTGAATGGCCTCGTAGGCCGCAAGCATCTTCCCCAGCAACTGAATGCATTGATGGATTAACACTCTTGCTGGTTTCAGAATTTGTTTGACCAGACTCTGGATCTCCAGAGCCTTTCCACTAGAAGAAAACCTCTTCTGTGTCCAGTATCACTCCCAAAAACAACAACCGCGTCATTGGGACCAACTGCGATTTTGGCAAGTTTAGGAGCCAACCATGTTGTTGAAGAACTGTAAGGGAGAGTAGATGTTTTGCACCAACTGGTCCCTGGATCTCGCCTTTATCAGGAGATCATCCAAGTACGGGATAATTGTGACTCCTTGCTTGCGAAGGAGAACCATCATTTCCGCCATCACCCTGGTGAAAATCCTCGGAGCCGTGGACAGACCAAACGGCAACGTCTGAAATTGGTAATGACAATCCTGAATTGCAAACCTCAGGTAGCTTGATGCAGTGGCTAAATGGGAACATATAAGTAGGCATCCTTTATGTCTACCAAAACCATGAAATCTCCTTTATCCCCCGGACTGGAGATCACTACCCTGAGAGATTCCATCTTGAAATTGAATTTCTTTAGGTAGAAATTAAGGGATTTCAGATTTAAGATTGGTCTGACTGAGCCGTCCGGCTTCGGGACCACGAAGAGGCTTGAATAAAAACCTTCTCCCTGCTGACTAAGGCTGATTTGAACAATCGGTGAGGGGGAACGTCTTGAAACCCCAGTTTGTACCCTTGGGACACTATTTGTAAAACCCACGAGTCCAGGTCCGAATGAATCCAGAACTGACTGAAGAGATTAGAAGAGACGTGCCCCCCACTGGTGCGGGCTCCTGCAAGAGAGCCCCAGCGTCATGCAGTGGATTTGGCAGAAGCAGAGGACGATCTCTGCTCCTGCGATCTTGAAGAGGCTACAGACCTCTTCCCTCTTTTCCTTCCTCTACCTGCAAAGAAAGGGGAATCTTAACTTCTTGCATATCTATTGGGCCGAAATGACTGCGTCAGATAATGATGCGTCTTCATCCGTTGAGAGGGAACATAGGGCAAGAAGGATGACTTACCTGCGGGAGCTGCCGAGATCAAATTAACTAGGCCGTCGCCAAACAAGGCTTCACCTTCATAGGGAAGAGACTCCCTTTCTTCTTGGAGTCAGCATCAGCATTCCCTTGGTGAATCCACAATGCCCTCCTATCCGAGACTGCCATGAAATTGGCCCGTGAGCACTTGTGCCCGGTGTAGGATTTTTAAATATGTGTAGTTTACTGTATGCAAGGGTTTAAAACCTTTTAGGAACTGAGCTCTAAGGTGTATTACATGTAGTTTAAAAAAAACAAAAAAGGTTTATTTTATGGCAGTAGTTTCCAAACTGGGGTTCTTGCACTGGTAGCATAGTTTGGTGGTCCAGGACCAATTAAAATTATTTATACTTTATTAAATTGGCAAAACCATTCCCTCACAACATAACTGAACCTGAGGATGACATGCTATAAACACAATTTACTTAATTTTTTATTTTTTTCTGAATTTCTCAATAAAAAAAACTTTGGCCTAGGGATGCCGTGAAACAAATTTTGATACTCTAGGGCAGGGGTGTCAAACCCATGGGCCGCATGCCGCCCCCAATGCATCCTTTTGTGGCCCACAGGCCGGGGTCCGGCAGGGGTCCGACAGGGGTCCTTTTGTGGCCCGATCACCTTGCTTAGAGCGAGGGCAGGAGAGTGCAGCCAGAGTCTTTGCTTTCTATGTGCGGCACCATCTTCCCGAAGAGATCACCGGGAAGATAGTGCCCCTTCCACTGGCTACAGCACAGGTATACTGGGGTGGGGTAGCAAACTGGGGGCCCCAATGGGCCCCTCCAGCAGTCCCTCTACCAAAACACGTTTTTTGGTGGTTTTGCGGTGTTGTTATAACTACATGGTGACGATACTGTAGCACAGAGATTTTCAACCATTTACAACTCACGTCACACAGAACAAGATTTAAATATTGACAAGGCACACTGAAATATAATGGTGATGCATGGTGCAGTATCGTGTCCTAGGATGTCATGTCGCAGCTTCTCCATAGGTAACGCCTGAACAGGCCCGGTGACAGGGGGGACAAAGGGGACACTTGTTCAGGGCTCCAAGTATTAAGAACAGAAATAATGGGGCCACAGTGCCAATATTGCTTTTTAAAGTGTATCCACCAACTGCTCAATTTAAGCAGGAAAACAATTAACAGGCCAACTAACCCCCCCCCCTCCTTTAACCCCATCACTTTGTCCAGTCCCTGTGGTCCATACTGTATTGCCATTATTATGCATGTTGCTGTGCTGGCCCTTTTCTGAATGTCCCTGCCACCGCCACCGAAGAGCTGGATAGCCCAGTATGAAAACCACCTGCCGGCCTCACTGACGGTCCGAGTCAAAGGCTCCATTTTTTTTTAAAGATCCCTCTGCCAAGTTAAGGGGGGGTTGAGGGGGCCCCAGAGATATCAGTGTACTGGGCCCCGAGATTTCTGTTGCTGGCCCTGACCCTCAGGGGCGTATCTACCCCTTGGCCAGGATGGCACTTGCCAGGGGCACCATCCAGCTGTGCCAACCGTGGCTAAGGGATAGAGTTCTGCAGTCTCGAAAGGGCGCTATGGCAATCAGCGTGGGACTGACCAATTAGACGGTGAGGGAAGGATACTGAAATTGTCCCAACCCTGTTACAGTTTGAAACGCCCCTCAACTGCTGTCCACTGCTTCACTCCTAGCTCTGCCCCTTTGAAATTATTAATCCCTACCCCCCGGTAGGCGGAGTTCTCCAGGCCCATACTCAGGAGTCACCACTGCTGTACATTATGTGCCGGTTGTAGAGGCAGAGCGGGGAACATCAGAGAACGCCACAAATTACACAGTGGGCAAGGAGATGGCTGGAGACAGCTGCACAGCCATGCCTTGCAAGTTCGAGAGAGCTGTTGAATTTCAGCACTTCAAGTCAGAGCCTGCCCCCTGCTGCCCAAGCAGTCCGTGACAGTTAGTGTCGAGGAGGGGGGGATTTGTGCATGTGTGCTATCAGTGTGAGTGTGGGGGGGGGGGGGGGTGGAGGATGTGTGTGACTGTGAGGGAGCTGTCAGTGTCAGTGGGGAGAGGAGCAGGAGGGAGTTGTCAGTGTGTGGAAGTGATGAGAGTTGTCAGTACTGGGGAAATGTGTGTGTGTGTGTACTAGATTTAGGAGTGTGTGTTTGTGAGAGGTTTCAGTTGGGGAATTAGAGTTCATACAGTAATTAAATGTTTTCATATTGAGAACTACATCTCCCAGCATATACAGTGTGCTGGGGATGCTAACAAGCTTTATTTAAAAGTTTAAAAAACATTGCTTTTATGACTGCAATGGTTAAAAAGGGAGAGCTATAAATCAATTTATCAGTGAATGATCGCAGTTTGAGCTGTTACATTTTACTGAACCACCTATCCCTCCACACTCACTACCTGTCCTCAGGATACATTTACCATCCCGGCAGACGGTATACCGGCGGTCATTTGACCGATGTTGGAATCCTGACACCACTTGGGAGACTGGTGCCGGCACACAGACAGCCAACATCCCGAAGGCGAGTATTGGAGGGAGGGTTAGGACTGGGGGAGGGGGTGTTAGGGAAGGCACTAGGAGGGGGGGGGGGTTAGTCCTAGCTGCCACCCCCTGAGGGTTAGCCCTATCCGCCACCCCCCCAGAGGGTTAGGATTAGGATTAGGTATCATGTGACTGCTGGAATCCCGAGCGCCGGATGCCATACCGAACCCCCTTTACTTTTTCAGGCATTTCTATCTCTCCTCTCTCTATGGTGTTCCGATTGCCCACTTTCCCTTGTGCTATTCTCTCTCTCTCCTTTGTTTAGAGCATCAGTTTCTGTAGTCCACTTTATCCTTATTTTTTCCAGTGTTTCACTATCTCTCTGATGTAATGAGGATGTATGGTCTAGAGGGATCAGTAATGCATTGTACTGTATAGAGGCGTCAGGGATGTAGCGTAGGGTATAGAGGCGTCAGGGATGTAGCGTAGGTTATAGAGGCATCAGGAATGTAGCGTAGGGAATAGAGGCATCAGGGATGTAGCGTAGGGTATAGAGGCGTCAGGGATGTAGCATAGTGAATAGAGGCGTCAGGGATGTAGCGTAGGGAATAGAGGCATCAGGGATTTAGCTTAGGGAATATAGGCATCAGGGATGTACTAGCAGGTATATAGAGGTCAGTGTACTGTATAGAGGGGTCAGTAATGCAGTGATGGTTATAGAAAGGTCAGTGATGTAGTGTAGGGTATAGAGGGGTAAGTTATGTAGTGTGGGGTAAAGAGGGGTCAGTAAAGATACTAAGCTGAAGTACTTAGAACACTTCTTGAATTAAGACACAACCTGCAAGAAAAAGTATGCAATATGGGTGAAAAGGCAAATGTCAGAGGTCTGATACAAGTAACCAGCTCCACACCTTGCACCACATAGCGTTATGTTAAACTGGGATATGTTCTTTTTTGGTGTGTGTGTGTGTGTGTGTGTGTGTGTATGTGTGTGTGTGGGGGGGGGGGGGGGGGTGTGCCAAAGGAAATTTTTGCCATTGGCTCCTTTGGTCTAGAACCAGCCCTGATCACAAAATATTTTTGTCTGAGCAGACTGGACACTGATCAGCGTTGGCTCATTCTCAGCCCCCCGCCCAGCCTCTGCTGCCAACAGACTGCTATTAGCTAGTTAACCTTCTGCCTTCCCTATCTATGACACAGACTGCTGCTAATGCTACCAGAATGTTCCCAGTGGCTTCACACCAACAGTGAATCCCAGCCGATGATGTAGGGCAGCGTGTGGGGGAGGGGGTCAGTTGCTGTGGCTCCAACATGGTAACCGCCAATGGACTGCAATGCTTTATCGAAAGGGGGGGCGCCAGTCCCTTACTTTGCCAGGGGCGCTTGGACCCCTAGCTACACCTCTGTTGACCCTAACCGATACCCCTAAACTAACCATAATTCCTGCAGTAAAAATCCATGTTTCTATGTACATAGGGGGTCATTCCGAGTTGATCGCTTGCTGCCGTTGTTCGCTGCGTAGCAATCAGTTGAAAAAAAATGGCTAATCTGTGCATGCGCATGCTCCGTAATGTGCATGCGCATCGTACGGGTACAAAGTCCATTGTGGTTTTGCACTAGTTCTAGCGATTATTCCAATCACAGAACAGGCCACAAGGAGATTGACAGAAAGAGGGCGTTTCTGGGTGGCAACTGACCGTTTTCAGGGAGTGCTTGGAAAAATGCAGGCGTGGCAGAAGAAATGCAGACGTGGCTGGGCATTCGCTGGATGGGTGTGTGACATCAAAAGCCGTCCCTCGGTTGTTAGAATCAACGCACACGAAATGTAACTACAGTGCTGGTCTTATTTTGAAACGATTTTGCAGGCGCTCTGCTGCTCAAGTGTTCGCACTTCTCCAAAGTGAATATACACTCTCCAGTGGGCAGCGACAATGCGTTTGCATGGCTGCTAAAAACTGCTAGCGAGCAATCAACTCAGAATGACCCCCATAGTGTATTGCAAGAAAATATCTGTAAATCCAATGGTACCGTAAGTGCGGTATATACTCGCACTTCTTTGCGGGGTGAGAACATCTCCCCTAAGTGAAGTCAGCCCTATGAATAGAGTTTGTGTGATCCCTGTGCAGCAGTCACAGAAAGGGTTCATCTCTGCAGTTTGTCACTCAAATTACATTGCTGCATTTTTTCTAGAAGTGGATCTGAGAGCTGTTACCCGCAGACCAGCTACAATAATTATCCTGGGTACTCACTAGACCAGTGGTTCTCAAACTGCACCCTGGGGTGCCTCAGGACACTTGCAGGGGTGCCTTGGATTGGTGGTCCAGGACCAATTCAAAATATTTATAGTTAGTGTTATAGGCAAAACCAGTGCTGTTGGCTGGCAATCATAACATATGTGCACAAGCAGAAGCAAATCCTGTCCCCTACCAAAGGGCCAGTGCTAGGGTGTTTGGCGCCTCCCTGCAAACTATTAATTTGGGCCCTCTCTCCAATACTTAATAAAGGGACAGTGCGCTCCTTAAAAAAAGAAGGTGTGGTATCACAAGGAAGGGGCATGGCCACACAATAGCACCCCAAATCAAAATACGCCACACAGTAGCACTATCTTATTGTCATTACACCGCATGTAATAATAATAATAATAATAATAATAATACCCACAGTCGCAGTGCCCTTTATACACATAACCACCATATCAGTGCAGCTTACACACATAATGCCAACAGTAGCAGTGCCCCTTCTACACATGCCCACGGTGGCAATCCTTTACATGGCAAATATCAACCTGGTTTTGCCATCTAAAGGATTCCCACTTTAAAAAACAAACAATAAAAAAAAAAAAACAACAGGAAAAAACACAAAATCTCTCACTTTCTGATTCTCACACCCTATTACATTCCTCCCTATATATTTAAATGTTTCTATTACTGTATGTTCCCTCTTCCCTTCTCCAAACTATACACATCAACATTTTTTAGTATTTCCAGGTAAGTTTTGTGATGTAGGCCATGCACAATTTTAATTGCCCTAATGTATTTACAGCCTTCTGGAGATATGGCTTCTGGAACTGAACACAGGATTCTAAATGTGGCTGTACCAAGGACCTATACAGTGGCATTACAGGTTGAGTATCCCTTATCCAAAATGCTTGGGACCAGAGGAATTTTGGATATCGGATTTTTCTGTATTTTGGAATAATTGCATACCATAACAAGATGTTATGGTGATGGGACCTAAATCTAAGCACAGAATGCATTTATGTTTCATATACACCTTATACACACAGCCTGAAGGTCATTTTAGCCAATATTTTTTATAACTTTGTGCATTAAACAAAGTGTGTGTACATTCACAGAATTCATTCATGTGTCATATACACCTTATACACACAGTCTGAAGTTCATTTAATACAATATTTTTAATAACTTTGAGTATTAAACAAAGTTTGTGTACACTGAGCCATCAAAAAACAAAGGTTTCACTATCTCAGTCTCACTCAAAAAAGTCCGTATTTCGGAATATTCCGTATTTCGGAATATTTGGATATGGGATACTCAACCTGTATTACTTTTTTCTGCTACTGGTTCTTTAACCTATGCAAACAAGCATCTGACTTGCCTTTCCTATTGCTTTGTTACATTGCTCACCTGAAATAGTTTTACTTAGATAGCTTTCCTCTTGCCATTATAATGCCCTTAATATTATAGTTAGCCTTTGCATTTTTGAGACGTGTATGATTTTGCATTTTTTGGCATTAAATGTTGCCATGTTCTTGACCATTCCTCTAGTCCAGGGGCAGAACTGCCAGAGACAACGGAGTCAGTTGCCGCCGGGCTCCAGCCCTGAAGGGGCTCCAGCCCTAAAGGGGCTTCCTCCATTGCCCCCCGGCTGTTACGTGCCCTTCCTACTAAATAGACAAAGGCGCTACCAGCAGGGTCTCGCAGTTTGTACATTCCATGCCGTAAAACCCTTCTTTCCACCTTTTTCAAGACCCAGCCCAGCAGCCTCGCTGCTGCCACCACCGCTAGCTGCAGCACTGCCAGCGGTGGGGTGCCCCTGCTTCTTCTCACACCACAGATAGCTGGGCAGCACTGCAACTGCCTGCCTGATTGCTCCGCCCCCTTCCGGCTCCCAAGCACCTCTGCTGCCCAGTGATCCAGGAGCCTGCTGCTAGGAAGAAGTGGCCGAGCTTCAGCAAGCGAGTCTGGACACTGGCGGAGGAAGCCATGATAACCAGATAATGGGGAGTGGAGAGCCAGTTCCAAGGTAATACTTTATACAGCTGGTTGAGATCCTGGTCGGTGGATATGGATTCCAAGAAAACCCTGGAGGTGCTTCCTTTCAAGGGAGACACTCTCTTTGGAGAAGACCTCAATAAGATTGTAGCTGATCTGGCTACTGCTAAAACAGCTTGCCTACCTCGTATGACTCCTACCACGCAGAAGGCTAAAAGTACTTTCCCTTGGCCCTTTCATCCCTCAGGTAAAGCGTACCCAAGGTCAGGCATACCCAAAGCAAGCTCATGCTTCCAGACCTGCCAAGCCCAGACTGAAGCAAGCCTGGGCTGCCCATCAGCCTGCTTCCAAAACGGACAAGCCTGCCGCATGACGGTGCAGGCCTCCCTCTGGGGGATCCCAGGGTGGGGGGCCCGACTTCTAGGTTTGGCATAGAAAGGTATAATTCTAAGTTAGAGAATTCTGTTTGGAGCTCACCTTGTACTTTGTGAAGAAATAATCAGCATTGTGGCTGAGCAGATACATGTAGTGTGTGGCTGCAAACTGCATGGATCTGCTGCGTTGTAATGCTGATACTTTTTTTTGGCAAAGTACCAATAGCTTCATATAATGTTCACAATTTTTATGCAGGATCAAATAGCTCAATAGGTAGGGTGTTTGATTAGAATTCAACAGGTTATAGGTTTGAATCCTGGGTATGGTAGTTTGAGATGTGTTATTTAATAAAGTATGTTGTTCTGACTGCTGGGATATCATACTAAATAAATGGAGTTGATCAATTTTTTTTTAATTTTTTTTTTTAAACTAGGGACAATTTCCAGATACTTTTCTTTATAACTGAGATTGCCCCCTGGAACTTCACATCAATTGACAACTATGCATGAGTGGGCAGTGCTTGCTCTGGATCTGCCCACCCATTTATGTGCCGTCATAAAAGAAAGCACAACTGACAGTTATCCTGGGCGTACACTACACAATTATCTGTCAGGCTATCTATCCAGTCTGGATGGATGGAATGAAAATCTGGTAATGTATAGTAGCAAATGTCAATTAACCATTTGCTCCCAAACACTAGAAAAGTGGTCAAAAATGGTCATTACACAAATTGGTTAAACCCAAAATTTAACCAATTTGTTTAGGGGACCATGTTTGTCCATTTTCTAGTGTTTGAGAGTAAATCGTTGATGGTCATTTGCTCACATAGATAACCGGATTTCTATTCCAACCAGCCAGTGTTGGAGATATGGTCTGCCAGATTACATAATGCATACCAGAGCCATAACTAGACTTTTTGGTGCCCTGTGACAGAGAATTATATGCCCCCCCCCCTCCCCTCCCCATTTTTGCAATATGGACAAAAGGCGCATGCCTTGTGGGGAAGGGGCATAACAAGATTGGTCTCAGAGAAAGCACATGAGATATGAAGATATATCTAGTATACTTGACACTCAATGGTTTGTGGTATTGCCGGGGTGCCCTCCTTAAATGCATATACAGTCACACATGGCGTGTTTGTGCAAATGGCATATCAGCAGTCAGCACTAACTGGTGACATGCCATTTGTACAAGTAAGCCATGTGTGACTAATATATAAACATACTTTATTAAATAACACCTCAAACTATCATACCCAGGATTCAAATCTATAACCTGTTGAATTCTAATCAAACACCCTACCCATTGAGCTACTTGATCCTGCATCTATTCTAACCTCCAAAAACAGATTCAGTTGCATTTTCCAGCGTGTTTTGTTTGTGCCTTTGCAAATGTCTTACATCGACAAACTTATTTAGTACTATTTTGCAAATAGGGTCACATTGTCGCAACATTGTGTTCCCTAATTGCTTGATTTTTTAAATGCAACAATTGATAAAGACACCTGATAATTGCTCTGTGGAGTGTTATTTTGTGTCTACTTCTTATCTACATTTAATTCCCTACCTCTTATCAAGGCATTTTTAAATGCTGGGGGCTGCCAAGACGTGAGGCCTACCTAGACTTTAGATCGGAATTTGAATGTACTTGTGAACTAACTTAATTTCCTACTTCTAAATTCATTCCTAAATTCACTACTTACATTAATCCTGTAGTTGGGCATTTTGAGCCTTCAATTGTGGGTATTGTTTTGTGTCCAGACCAGCAGCTGGTGGTGTGCATTTGCTGGAAAGGCATCGAAGACCTCCGATATGCTGCATCTCCTGATGTGTGTCTCCCTCAAGTGGCTGTCAGCAAATGCATGCTAGACACCCCATTCCAAGCTGATTGTGACATCACGGAACATGCATCATAGAACAGGCATGCTAGAATATGGGTCTTCAACCTGCGACCCTCCAGCTGCTGTGGAACTACATATACCAGCATGCCCTGCCTCAGTTTTAGCATACCTTAATAGCAAAACTGTGGCAGGGCATGCTGGGATGTGTAGTTTCACAGCAGCTGGAGGGCCACAGGATGAAGACCCATGTGCTAGAGCCAAGCCGCAGGTACATTGAATGCTAGCAAGCTGAATGTTTAAATCCTTTTTGTTCCGCAGCATTCCAATGCGGAAGATTCCATGGAACCAGAGATTATTCCATTGAGAAGGACATGCTGCCTGGATGACTGCACTGTGCAAATTAAATCACGGAGCCAGTTGGCTTGTGGGTGGCTCTGGTGACTGGGTGGTTGGGTGGGCGGTGTGTCAGAGGTGGAGCACATGCAAATGAATGTGTATCATCCTGCTAGTGAGAGTGAAAACTCATGCAGGAGTGTGCCTGCTTGTCAGTGGGTTATGCACCTTGCCAGGCGTCAAATCTACATGGAGCAGCTGGAGGGGACAAGAGCAGGTTTGCAAAATATAGATAGAAGAGCATATATGCTGGCGCATTCTCCATGATTGTGTCAGCTTATGTTTTGGTGCACTGCACTTTCCTCCACTAAGTTTTAGCCATTTTGGTTAAACGCAAGTGTAGTTGCTTCTCGCCCTTTTGGCTGTGATCTTGTATCGTGGTTGAAGAGTCTGCTGGAGGGATTGTTTTCTTCATTGACGAGAGACTGAAGATATTACAGGATGGAAGGCTTGGGAACACTATCTGTTTTTCAGTTGTGGAAGAGTTGAAAGACAGCTTTTCCTTGCCAATATCTCTCTTTTGCAAAGAGCTACGCATTGGAAAATTCAGGGCTATACCGTGTAGATGAAGCACTAACAGGAGGCTTTAAAATTTTCATTCTAGTTTCCTTCGTTTGGGAGAAAAATGCAAAGGTACAAGACAGCTTTTCCTTGCCAATATCTCTCTTTTGCAAAGAGCTGCACATTGGAAAATTCAGGGCTATGCCGTGTAGATGATGGCCTAACAGGAGGCTTTAAAATTTTCTTTCTAGTGTCCTTCGTTTGGGAGAAAAATGCAAAGGTACAAGACAGCTTTTCCTTGCCAATATCTCTCTTTTGCAAAGAGCTACGCATTGGAAAATTCAGGGCTATGCCGTGTAGATGATGGCCTAACAGGAGGCTTTAAAATTTTCTTTCTAGTGTCCTTCGTTTCGGAGAAAAATGCAAAGGTACAAGACAGCTTTTCCTTGCCAATATCTCTCTTTTGCAAAGAGCTACGCATTAGAAAATTCAGGGCTATACCGTGTAGATGAAGCACTAACAGGAGGCTTTAAAATTTTCATTTTAGTGTCCTTCGTTTGGGAGAAAAATGCAAAGGTAGCTTGTGCCATCGCCACTCTGCTCCTTGTGCCGCCTTGGCGGTTTACATGAGCCACTGCGGTGACGTTGTCTGACTGGATCAGAACCGGTTGGTCGCAAAGTAAGGTCTCCGCTTGACGTAGGGCATTGTATATGGCCCCTAGTTTCAAGATGTTGATGTGAAGACAAGTCTCTTGACTTGACCAAAGACCTTGGAAATTTCTTCCCTGTGTGACTGCTCCCCAACCTTGGAAGCTTGCATCTGTGGTCACCAGGATCCAGTCCTGAATGCCGAATCTGCGTCACTCGAGAAGGTGAGCACTCTGCAGCCACCACAGGAGTGATACCCTGACCCTGGGGGACAGGGTGATCAACCAATGCATCTGTAAATGTGACCCAGACCACTTGTCCAGTAGGTCCCATTGGAAAGTCCTCGCATGGAACCTGCCGAATGGAATGGCTTTGTATGATGCCACCATCTTTCCCAGGACTCGAGTGCAGTGATGCACTGACACAAGTTTTGGTTTCAATAGGTTCCTGACAAGAGTCATGAGTGCCTGGGCCTTTTCTATCGGGAGATAAACCCTCTTCTGGTCTGTGTCCAGAATCATGCCCAAGAAAGACAGACGAGTCGTAGGAACCAACTGCGACTTTGGGATATTGAAAATCCAGCCGTGTTGCTGTAACACTTTCAGTGAAAGTGATACGCTGTTCAGCAACTGCTCTCTTGATCTCGCTTTTATGAGATCGCTCAAGTACGGGATAATTGTGACACATTGCTTGCGCAGGAGAACCATCATTTCCACCATTACCTTGGTGAAAATTCTCTGGGCCGTGGAGAGACCAAACAGCAACGTCTGAAATTGGCAATGACAGTCCTGTACCGCAAATCTGAGGTACGACTGATGAGATGGATAAATTTGGACATGAAGGTATGCATCCTGTACAAATGCGGACAACAGGTGTCAAGCCGTGTGTTGCCTTTGTCAAGCTGTAATAAGTAGGGGTAAGGACGTTAACCACCTCAGAACATCCTCCCTTATACGTCACCTGCAGCGCATTAATCATAAGTCAGTGACAAGTTCAAAAACTTTGGATGACAGCGGAAGCAGTCCACTGACCACTAAATCCCTTCCTCTTGTAACCAAGCTCCTGCAAACCACACCACCAACTCCCTCAGTGTCAAGTTCCTCCTTTGACAGGAGAGCCAATAGTCCTGCAGGCCATGTCACTGGCAAGTCTGACGAGTACTCTCCTGCCTGGGATTCCTCCGATGCATCCTTGAGTGTAACGCCTACTGCTGCTGGCGCTGCTGTTGTTGCTGCTGGGAGTCGATCGTCATCCCAGAGGGGAAGTCGGAAGACCACTTGTACTACTTCCAGTAGGCAATTGACTGTCCAACAGTACTTTGCGAGGAAGATGAAATATCACAGCAGTCATCCTGCTGCAAAGCGGATAACTCAGGTCTTGTCAGCCTGGGTGGTGAGAAACGTGGTTCCGGTATCCATCGTTAATTCAGAGGCAACTAGAGACTTGATTGGGGTACTGTGTCCCCGGTACCAAATGCCATTTAGGTTCCATTTCTCTAGGCAGGCGATACCGAAAATGTACACAGACCTCAGAAAAAGAGTCACCAGTGTCCTAAAAAATGCAGTTGTACCCAATGTCCACTAGTCCACATGTCCGTGGTTAAGTGGAGCAGGGCAGACTCAGGACTAGAAGCAGAGAATTTTTTCACACTGCGCTCACCCCCGGTTTTAGATTTGCATGTATCTACCCTGGTGTAATAAATGGTGAGATGCTTAATTGATTATCAAAGTAATATTTATTTAATACAATAAATGATAGTCCCGAATACTATGATTGCAATCTATTTGGCTGTGTAAAGCCTGCTTACTGGTTGTGCATAAGCATGCTTGATTCTAGGTTTAATGATGAAGTCCATTAACAGTGAAAATATGAATACAGAAATGAATGGAAAAAATGGAAAAATGAAAAAAATGAAAACAATGAAAAAAATGAAAAAAATGATGAAAAAATTATGAAAGAAATGTAAAAAATGAAATGAAAAAATGAATGAATGAAAAAAACGAAGAAAAAATGAAAATGGAGAAAAGTGTCTATTTGGTATAATTCAAACCGCGGCGTCCCGCTGGTGTGAACTGAGTGCACTTGTTTAAAATGACATTCTGCTATTGACAATTATACAGCAGTGGAAGGTGCGTGAGAATGAAAGGGGACTCTGGACTGGTCTGCCTCCCCCTGCTTCTGCCGCCGTCACTGTGACTGTGTTCTGTCACGGGTCGGAGGCTTGTCAGCCTGGGTTCGGTGCCTGTCTTGGAGGGGGAGATGCACGCACTGCGACCACTCTCAGAGTGGTTCGTTGCCGCACTTCCCCCACCTACAGAGACTCACCTCAGATCTCCTTCTCCCTTGCTGGATGTGTCAGCGGCAGGCTGTCTCCTCGATGCTTGGCCGTCGTCCGTGATCTGCAGACACTTCCTGGTCTTCAGTCACGTGACCGGGTTCCGTCTCTTGTTCCGCTTCTTCTGTTCGGTCATGCAGCTGTTGTGGATGGTGTAGGGAAATGCTCCAACGCGTTTCGGCCCTTGGGGGCCTTCCTCTGGGAGAAAAGAGTGTATGTAATTTCTCCTGTGGTGAAGAAATAAATAGGCTGATCTGTGGTTCCTTCGCTCTGATTGGATATCGTGCTTCATGTTATGAGAGGCAGTTGTTCTTGTCAATCACACTGTGTGCCCAATGAGAATGACAAGACATGTGATTAGTCTTTCATGGTCCTTTTGATTGGTTTTGCAACTGTCAGTCATGTTCCTTGTCTTGCAATGAGTGGGTTTGTAATCTTGAAGCTTTGTTTATGGTTGCTATAGTAATGATTTCAGTCTGGTTAATGGATTAGTTCATTGTGCAGTGCAGAGATCAATGGGTATGGATGAGAATAATGAAATGGATCAAATGAATTGCATACAAATGGTGGAAAAATGTGAAAAATAAACATATAAAATGATAATATATGATAATAAATTGGATGAAATGAAATAAATAAATAATTAATATAAAATAAATGGATTAAATAATGAGAGATGAATAACACTATAACCTTAAAGTACATTGCTTTAATCTGCTGTATAGTGTAAGTGGGTGGGTTTGTGCGGGGTGGACTAATATGACCTCAGATGAGAATGGATGAATGATTGTAAACTGGAGTGTATTGAGTTTATTAGTGGTTTCTATATTGATAACAGACCAAAGTGGTCAATATTGCTTTGTGGGTGTTAGTTTTTTTTATTGACAAATGATAGATCTCACTTCATTGTCAAAATTGAGTCCTCTTGGTACTAGTGTGTCCATGTCAATCATAACTCGTAGTTCTTCTTTGTTTATCTGGTGGATGTAATTGCCCCCCCTCCACCTGGGTTTGACTTCTTTTAATCCAATGAATGTGAGTAATGTAGGATCACTGTTGTGAAATTGTTTGAAATGTTTGGATATTGGATGTTCTTCTGTTCCTTTTCTTATGTTCCGGATGTGTTCATTTAATCTTATCTTGAGTGGTCTCACTGTCCTCCCTACGTATTGCTTGTGACACGGGCATTCCAGTACATAAATCACCCCCTTGCTGTGACATGTTAGTGTTGTTTTGATTTTCATTGTTTTCTTGTTTGCGGTGGATGTAACTGTGTGGACAGGTTTAGTACTTCTGCTTTTAGTAGTGGTACATGCGTTACATGTACCACAGTAATAAAAGCCTCCTTTTATTTGGACTTTGTCTATAGTGGTCTGTTTTTGTGTTTTGGGTGCGATATGGTTCCTGTCTGATGTCTGGCGCTTTTCTAAATATTATTCTGGGTGCTGTTGGTAAAACTTTCGCCAGTGTCTCGTCTTGTAATAAGATGGGCCAGTACTTATTGATGATCTTCCTAACTTGATGGGAGTCTTTGGAGTATTGTGTGATAAAGTATATGTTGTCGTCCTGGGTTTGTTCCTGTTTATGGTGCAAAAATGCAGTTGTACCCTATGTCCACTTGTCTGTGGTTAAGTGGAGCAGGGCAGACTCAGGACTATATGACTGTGACAGCCCACTGGGTAGATGTATTGCCTCCCGCAGCAAGAACAGCAGCGGCGGCACCAGTAGCAGCATCTCGCAAATGCCAACTCGTTCCTAGGCAGGCTACGCTTTGTATCACCGCTTTCCATAAGAGGCACACAGCTGACAACCTCTTACGGAAACTGAGGAACATCATCGCAGAATGGCTTACCCCAATTTGACTCTCCTGGGGATTTGTGACATCGGACAACGCCACCAATATTGTGCGTGCATTACATCTGGGCAAATTCCAGCACGTCCCATGTTTTGCACATACATTGAATTTGGTGGTGCAGAATTATTTAAAAAACGACAGGGGCATGCAAGAGATGCTGTCGGTGGCCCGAAGAATTGCGGGCCACTTTCTGCATTCAGCCACCGCGTGCCGAAGACTGGAGCACCACCAAACATTCCTGAACCTGCCCTGCCATCCTCTGAAGCAAGAGGTGGTAACGAGGTGGAATTCAACCCTCTATATGCTTCAGAGGATGGAGGAGCAGCAAAAGGCCATTCAAGCCTATACATCTACCCACGATATAGGCAAAGGAGGGGGAATGCACCTGACTCAAGCGCAGTGGAGAATGATTTCAACGTTGTGCAAGGTTCTGCAATCCTTTGAACTTGCCACACGTGAAGTCAGTTCAGACACTGCCAGCCTGAGTCAGGTCATTCCCCTCATCAGGCTTTTGCAGAAGAAGCTGGAGACATTGAAGGAGGAGCTAAAACAGAGCGATTCCGCTAGGCATGTGGGACTTGTGGATGGAGCACTTAATTCGCTTAACCAGGATTCAATCTGTTGAAATCAGAGCAATAAATTTTGGCCACCGTGCTCGATCCTAGATTTAAAACCTACATTGTATCTCTCTTTCCAGCAGACACAAGTCTGCAGAGGTTCAAAGACCTGCTGGTGAGAAAATTGTCAAGTCAAGCGGAACGTGACCCGTCAACAGCTCCTCCTTCACATTCTCCCGCAACTGGGGGTGCGAGGAAAAGGCTAAGAATTCCGAGCCCACCCGCTGGCGGTGATGCAGGGCAGTCTGGAGTGAGTGCTGACATCTGGTCCGGACTGAAGGACCTGGCAACGATTACTGACATGTCGTCTACTGTCACTGCATATGATTCTGTCACCTTTGAAAGAATGGTGGAGGATTATATGAGTGACCGCATCCAGGTAGGCACGTCAGACAGTCCGTATGTATACTGGCAGGAAAAAGAGGCAATTTGGAGGCCCTTGCACAAACTGGCTTTATTCTACCTAAGTTGCCCTCCCTCCAGTGTGTACTCCAAAAGAGTGTTTAGTGCAGCCGCTCACCTTGTCAGCAATCGGCGTACGAGGTTACTTCCAGAAAATGTGGAGAAGATGATGATCATCAAAATTAATTATAATCAATTCCTCCGTGGAGACATTCACCAGCAATTGCCTCCAGAAAGTACACAGGGATCTGAGATGGTGGATTCCAGTGGGGACGAATTAATAATCTGTGAGGAGGGCGATGTACACAGTGAAAGGGGTGAGGAATCGGAGGATGATGAGGTGGACATCTTGCCTCTGTAGAGCCAGTTTGTGCAAGGAGAGATTGATTGCTTCTTTTTTGGTGGGGGTCCAAACCAACCAGTCATATCAGTCAGCCGTGTGGCAGACCCTGTTGCTGAAATGATGGGTTCGTCAATGTTTTTCTTTTCAATCTAAGCCCCTGCAGTTTTCTGTAAGAATCTGCTTCGCTATGATGATCAACAAGTCACAAGGGCAAACACTCAGGGCTGGAGGCGTAGATCTTAGGACCAGCTGCTACAAGCATGGCAAAGGTGTCACTATCATTGGTGACACCCAGAGAGGCAGCGAGGGAGATTGTAATGCAGTGCGCGCAGATAAGCAGCGCAATGGTAAAATGGAGGCATGGTCTCATAGGTAGGGGTGTGGCCTGTTGGCCTGAATCACCCTTTTGTTGCTCCGGGTATCCCGGGGGTTGAGTGCTGCACCCGGGGACTAGTGTGTGAGTGGTGCTGGCTCCTGCACAGTGACAGAAACTGGGTGTTGCACGTAATGTCACAGTGAAACACCCATATTCTGTCACTGAAGAGGAGCCGGCACTTTGGTGTCACCCCCCTTGGCGGGTGACACTCGGGTGTGGGCCGCAACCCCGTTGTGATGCCACTGACCCATGGGAAGCTTTACATGGCTTACCCATGTGTTAGTAGCCCCAAGCATCTTTTGTGTTAGTCCCTGAAGAAAAACTTCAAATATTTACAAATAAATTTTGTAATCAATGGGCCTAATTCAGTAAGGATTGCAAATTCTGCTAAGTAACAGAATTTGCAATCCTTTGGTTCGCATGCTGGGGCCACCCAGCATGCCGCCTCCCTTCTTGACCACGCTGAAATTGCAGTCGCAGTGCAGTTCAGCGTGATCATAAAAAATGGGTTAGCCTCCTGTTGGTGCAGACTGTATGTGTGCGCAGGAAGCCGCCACCATTTTTGTGATCGCAGCTGCTGCATGTGATGTCATGCAACCGCTCTGACCACGCCTCCTGTTTCTCCGTTGCCGACCCCATTTTGAAGCCCTGCCCACGCACCGCTCCATCTCCGACTTGGAAATGGAGTGTTGCTGACCCCCCCCCCCATCACCGATTGACAGTCAGAGGCGATCGCATTAACTGCGGGGTGCCGCAGAAAATGCAGGCGCATGCGTATGCTCTTAGCAATTTTTGCAGTTGGACTGCTTATTGCGATTGCAATCCAACCTGAATCAGGCTCTATTACCTATCACAATGCACTGCGGGTAGTACAAAATGGGGTTAATATAAGAGAAAACCCCCCAGAACTGTGCTCCTTAACTGTCCCTGGTGGCTAGTGGAGCAGCTGCCCAGTAATCAGTGTCCACGCCAGTGCGCACACGGTCCGCCCCCTACAGCCACGCTGGATCACGGTATAGTGTGGGCACAGAAGTCCCTTACCTCCCTTTCATCAGCGGCCTCGTGATCCCGGAGGGCGGTGTGTGTGTGACTTACCTTAGGAAGAAACCGGAGCCTCCGCTGCAGTGACCCAGCAACCAGGGCGCGGGAGTATACTGCGCCGCTGGGAGTGATGGAGCTGCAGTAAAGATGTCTATTAGACCTAGCCTGCTGCAGCCCTTGTAGATTCTTATAAAAAAAAGTTCTTCTTTTCTTGTCAAAATTAATAGCTAAGAATAGGCTGCCTGAGGCAGCCCCCTCTTAAGTGGCCTGCTACTGAAGGCACCAACTACAAACTGAGCTCCCTGTTCATGGAAGCGAGGTTATAGAGGAGGGGGCGCTGAGCATCTTGGGAACAGTCAAAAGCTTTGAGCCTGTTGGTGCCTCAGATCAAGATCCTACTCTACACCCCAATGTGAATCCTTGTGGAGTCCAGTGTACCCCACAGAAGAAATGAATGTGTCACACCCATTGGCAGCAACATTAGAATAGCTGCTGATGGGCACAATTGAGAAAGGAAGGGGGGAAAACATTTGAATCCAGCACATATATGTAATTTGAATATGTAATTTGTACCTTCCTACTTTAAAATGTAATGGATGTACCTCACCCTGTGAGAACTATCTTCATGATCAAGAGATCTCATACGCAAGAAAAGCATGTGCTGGGATAGGGCTGTGGAGGGCGGCTGCTCGGGCACACACCCGTCAAGTTAAGGAGATTCAACTGAGGAAGCACAAGGGAACTGCAGGGAGACCACATATTTTCAAATGAACATGAGAGGGCGGAAGGCTGCCTAATACTGAAGCACCCTCAAACATCAAACCATATGCAACAACTAGTACAAGCATTCCTGGGGAAAGGTCTGCAGCAGACGGATTTGCATACGGTGATGTCATCCAAGCAATGGGCATAGTTGGCTGCAACCCTCGTCTGCATATGAAAAGAGAAAATGGTCACGCAGGGCATGGCGGCCTTTGTGGGGTTGCGCTTGGATGACCCCTAGATCGCTTTATACACCCCCATCAGTGTGCGGCTCATGTTGGCCATGCCCAAGCCCCTGAAGCATTCAAGCTGATTTCTTGCAGCAGCTGGACCCAGTAACAGCTCCAGAGTTGCTCTACAAGACAAGAAAAAGGGTGTGAGCCCTGCAGCACCACCTGTAGTTTGCATACACACATATATAGGACAGCATCTCTTATATGCCCCAGGGGCAATAAAATAGTAGCCTTATCTAGGGTATCCGTCCATGCCGCTACAGCACTACACACCCAGGCCGACGCAATTGCCGGTCTGAGTAAGGTACCTGAATGTGTATAAATGGACTTCAGGGTAATCTCCTGTTTGCGGTCAGCAGACTCTTTGAGGGTAGCCGTATCCTGGGACGGGAGGGCTACCTTCTTGGATAAGCGTGTTAATGCTTTGTCCACCCAAGGGGAGGATTCCCATCATAACCTATCCGTTGATGGGAAAGGGGAATCCTTTTGGAAATCTGCAGGAGATTCCCAAGCTTTTTCACATAACTCGTTCAGCTCGTGTGAGGGGGGAAAGGTTACCTCAGGCTTCTTTCCCTTGTACATATGTACCCTCTTGTCAGGGATAGGGGGCTCCTCTGTGATGTGCAAAACATCTTTTATTGCCATAATCATATATCAAATGTATTTTGCCAATTTTGGCTGTAACTTTGCATCATCGTAATCGACACTGGAGTCAGAATCCGTGTCGGTATCTGTGTCAACAATCTGGATAGTGGGCGCTTATGAGACCCTGACAGTCCCTGCGACATAGGATTAGGCATTGGTTGAGACCCTGACTGTCCCAAAGCTTCTGCCTTGTCTAATCTTTTGTGCAATGAGTTTACACTAGCATTTAAAACATTCCACATATCCATCCAATCAGGTGTCGGCGGAGACACCACGTTCATTTGCTCCCGCTCCTCTCTAATATAGCCTTCTTCCTCAGACATGTCGACACACGCGTACCGACACACCACACACACAGGGAATACTTTTACTGAAGACATTTCCCCCACAAGGCTCTTTGGAGAGACAGAGAGAGAGTATGCCAGCACATACCCCAGCGCTATATAACCCAGGAATAGCACAGTAACTTAATGTTTGAACAATCGGTGAGGGGGAACATCTTGAAACCCCAGTTTGTACCCTTGGGACACTATTTGTAAAACACACGAGTCCATGTCCGAATGAATCCAGAACTGACTGAAGAGTTTTAGACGTGCCCCCACTGGTGCGGGCTCCTGCAAGAGAGCCCCAGCGTCATGCAGTGGATTTGGCAGAAGCAGAGGATGATCTCTGCTCCTGCGATCTTGAAGAGGATGCAGACCTCTTCTCTCTTCTCCTTCCTCTACCTGCAAAGAAAGGGGAATCTTAACTTCTTGCATATCTATTGGGCCGAAATGACTGCATCAGATAATGATGCGTCTTCATCCGTTGGGAGGGAACATAGGGCAAGAAGGTTGACTTACCTGCGGGAGCTGCCGAGATCAAATTAACTAGGCAGTCACCAAACAAGGCTTCACCTTCATAGGGAAGAGACTCCCTTTCTTCTTGGAGTCAGCATCAGCATTCTCTTGGTGAATCCACAATGCCCTCCTATCCGACACTGCCATGAAATTGGCCCGTGAACTCAAGAGTCCTATATCCCTTGCAGTCTCACGTAAGTATGCTGCAGTGTCCTTGATATGATACAACGTAAGGAGTATCCCATCTCTCCAGGGTATCTATATCGGATGACAACGTATTCGACCAATTCTTGAATACTACTACTCATCCTTGCACATGTAATGGCAGGTCTAAGTAATGTACCCGTGGTTACATAACTAGAAATAATGTAGCTTCCTGCATACGATCCGCTGGATTTGTGACAGGGCCCCGTGCAGAACAGGGGGTGACTCCCACTTTATTCTGTCCGCGGCGGGAAATGAATAAACAACCAGAATCCTTTTGGGGATTTGAAACCATCTTGTCGAGCTGGCCCAGACTTTCTCAAACAGAGATGGAGGAACGTTACATCAGCTTTCATTATATATCTATATATACATACATATAGACCCCTTTGTCAGGAACAGCAGGGTCTTCAGTGATTTTAATATGTCCTTAATATCCACAATCATGTACTGAATGCTCCTTGCCAATATTGGATCTAATCAGGAAACATTATGGTCGACATAAGTATCAGTATCCGTGTCAGTATCAGTGTGTAGTAAGTAACTAGAGATGAGCGCCTGAAATTTTTCGGGTTTTGTGTTTTGGTTTTGGGTTCGGTTCCGCAGCCGTGTTTTGGGTTCGAACGCGTTTTGGCAAAACCTCACCGAATTTTTTTTGTCGGATTCGAGGGTGTGTTTTGGATTCGGGTGTTTTTTTCCAAAAACACTAAAAAACAGCTTAAATCATAGAATTTGGGGGTCATTTTGATCCCAAAGTATTATTAACCTCAAAAACCATAATTTACACTCATTTTCAGTCTATTCTGAATACCTCACACCTCACAATATTATTTTTAGTCCTAAAATTTGCACCGAGGTCGCTGTGTGAGTAAGATAAGCGACCCTAGTGGCCGACACAAACACCGGGCCCATCTAGGAGTGGCACTGCAGTGTCACGCAGGATGTCCCTTCCAAAAAACCCTCCCCAAACAGCACATGACGCAAAGAAAAAAAGAGGCGCAATGAGGTAGCTGTGTGAGTAAGATTAGCGACCCTAGTGGCCGACACAAACACCGGGCCCATCTAGGAGTGGCACTGCAGTGTCACGCAGGATGGCCCTTCCAAAAAACCCTCCCCAAACAGCACATGACGCAAAGAAAAAAAGAGGCGCAATGAGGTAGCTGTGTGAGTAAGATTAGCGACCCTAGTGGCCGACACAAACACCGGGCCCATCTAGGAGTGGCACTGCAGTGTCACGCAGGATGGCCCTTCCAAAAAACCCTCCCCAAACAGCACATGACGCAAAGAAAAAAAGAGGCGCAATGAGGTAGCTGTGTGAGTAAGATTAGCGACCCTAGTGGCCGACACAAACACCGGGCCCATCTAGGAGTGGCACTGCAGTGTCACGCAGGATGTCCCTTCCAAAAAACCCTCCCCAAACAGCACATGACGCAAAGAAAAAAAGAGGCGCAATGAGGTAGCTGACTGTGTGAGTAAGATTAGCGACCCTAGTGGCCGACACAAACACCGGGCCCATCTAGGAGTGGCACTGCAGTGTCACGCAGGATGTCCCTTCCAAAAAACCCTCCCCAATCAGCACATGATGCAAAGAAAAAGAAAAGAAAAAAGAGGTGCAAGATGGAATTGTCCTTGGGCCCTCCCACCCACCCTTATGTTGTATAAACAAAACAGGACATGCACACTTTAACCAACCCATCATTTCAGTGACAGGGTCTGCCACACGACTGTGACTGATATGACGGGTTGGTTTGGACCCCCCCCAAAAAAGAAGCAATTAATCTCTCCTTGCACAAACTGGCTCTACAGAGGCAAGATGTCCACCTCATCTTCACCCTCCGATATATCACCGTGTACATCCCCCTCCTCACAGATTATCAATTCGTCCCCACTGGAATCCACCATCTCAGCTCCCTGTGTACTTTGTGGAGGCAATTGCTGCTGGTCAATGTCTCCGCGGAGGAATTGATTATAATTCATTTTAATGAACATCATCTTCTCCACATTTTCTGGATGTAACCTCGTACGCCGATTGCTGACAAGGTGAGCGGCGGCACTAAACACTCTTTCGGAGTACACACTTGTGGGAGGGCAACTTAGGTAGAATAAAGCCAGTTTGTGCAAGGGCCTCCAAATTGCCTCTTTTTCCTGCCAGTATAAGTACGGACTGTGTGACGTGCCTACTTGGATGCGGTCACTCATATAATCCTCCACCATTCTATCAATGTTGAGAGAATCATATGCAGTGACAGTAGACGACATGTCCGTAATCGTTGTCAGGTCCTTCAGTCCGGACCAGATGTCAGCATCAGCAGTTGCTCCAGACTGCCCTGCATCACCGCCAGCGGGTGGGCTCGGAATTCTGAGCCTTTTCCTCGCACCCCCAGTTGCGGGAGAATGTGAAGGAGGAGATGTTGACAGGTCGCGTTCCGCTTGACTTGACAATTTTGTCACCAGCAGGTCTTTCAACCCCAGCAGACCTGTGTCTGCCGGAAAGAGAGATCCAAGGTAGGCTTTAAATCTAGGATCGAGCACGGTGGCCAAAATGTAGTGCTCTGATTTCAACAGATTGACCACCCGTGAATCCTTGTTAAGCGAATTAAGGGCTGCATCCACAAGTCCCACATGCCTAGCGGAATCGCTCCGTGTTAGCTCCTCCTTCAATGCCTCCAGCTTCTTCTGCAAAAGCCTGATGAGGGGAATGACCTGACTCAGGCTGGCAGTGTCTGAACTGACTTCACGTGTGGCAAGTTCAAAGGGCATCAGAACCTTGCACAACGTTGAAATCATTCTCCACTGCACTTGAGACAGGTGCATTCCACCTACTATATCGTGCTCAATTGTATAGGCTTGAATGGCCTTTTGCTGCTCCTCCAACCTCTGAAGCATATAGAGGGTTGAATTCCACCTCGTTACCACTTCTTGCTTCAGATGATGGCAGGGCAGGTTCAGTAGTTTTTGGTGGTGCTCCAGTTTTCTGTACGTGGTGCCTGTACGCCGAAAGTGTCCCGCAATTCTTCTGGCCACCGACAGCATCTCTTGCACGCCCCTGTCGTTTTTTAAAAAATTCTGCACCACCAAATTCAAGGTATGTGCAAAACATGGGACGTGCTGGAATTGGCCCAGATTTAATGCACACACAATATTGCTGGCGTTGTCCGATGCCACAAATCCACAGGAGAGTCCAATTGGGGTAAGCCATTCCGCGATGATCTTCCTCAGTTGCCGTAAGAGGTTTTCAGCTGTGTGCGTATTCTGGAAAGCGGTGATACAAAGCGTAGCCTGCCTAGGAAAGAGTTGGCGTTTGCGAGATGCTGCTACTGGTGCCGCCGCTGCTGTTCTTGCGGCGGGAGTCCATACATCTACCCAGTGGGCAGTCACAGTCATATAGTCCTGACCCTGCCCTGCTCCACTTGTCCACATGTCCGTGGTTAAGTGGACATTGGGTACAGCTGCATTTTTTAGGACACTGGTGACTCTTTTTCTGAGGTCTGTGTACATTTTCGGTATCGCCTGCCTAGAGAAATGGAACCTAGATGGTATTTGGTACCGGGGACACAGTACCTCCAACAAGTCTCTAGTTGGCTCTGCAGTAATGATGGATACCGGAACCACGTTTCTCACCACCCAGGATGCCAAGGCCTCAGTTATCCGCTTTGCAGTAGGATGACTGCTGTGATATTTCATCTTCCTCGCAAAGGACTGTTGAACAGTCAATTGCTTACTGGAAGTAGTACAAGTGGGCTTACGACTTCCCCTCTGGGATGACCATCGACTCCCAGCGGCAACAACAGCAGCGCCAGCAGCAGTAGGCGTTACACGCAAGGATGCATCGGAGGAATCCCAGGCAGGAGAGGACTCGTCAGAATTGCCAGTGACATGGCCTGCAGGACTATTGGCATTCCTGGGGAAGGAGAAAATTGACACTGAGGGAGTTGGTGGGGTGGTTTGCGTGAGCTTGGTTACAAGAGGAAGGGATTTACTGGTCAGTGGACTGCTTCCGCTGTCACCCAAAGTTTTTGAACTTGTCACTGACTTATTATGAATGCGCTGCAGGTGACGTATAAGGGAGGATGTTCCGAGGTGGTTAACGTCCTTACCCCTACTTATTACAGCTTGACAAAGGGAACACACGGCTTGACACCTGTTGTCCGCATTTCTGGTGATATACCTCCACACCGAAGAGCTGATTTTTTTGGTATTTTCACCTGGCATGTCAACGGCCATATTCCTCCCACGGACAACAGGTGTCTCCCCGGGTGCCTGACTTAAACAAACCACCTCACCATCAGAATCCTCCTGGTCAATTTCCTCCCCAGCGCCAGCAACACCCATATCCTCCTCATCCTGGTGTACTTCAACACTGACATCTTCAATCTGACTATCAGGAACTGGACTGCGGGTGCTCCTTCCAGCACTTGCAGGGGGCGTGCAAATGGTGGAAGGCGCATGCTCTTCACGTCCAGTGTTGGGAAGGTCAGGCATCGCAACCGACACAATTGGACTCTCCTTGTGGATTTGGGATTTCAAAGAACGCACAGTTCTTTGCGGTGCTTTGCCTTTTGCCAGCTTGAGTCTTTTCAGTTTTCTAGCGAGAGGCTGAGTGCTTCCATCCTCATGTGAAGCTGAACCACTAGCCATGAACATAGGCCAGGGCCTCAGCCGTTCCTTGCCACTCCGTGTGGTAAATGGCATATTGGCAAGTTTACGCTTCTCCTCCGACAATTTTATTTTAGGTTTTGGAGTCCTTTTTTTACTGATATTTGGTGTTTTGGTTTTGACATGCTCTGTACTATGCCATTGGGCATCGGCCTTGGCAGACGACGTTGCTGGCATTTCATCGTCTCGGCCATGACTAGTGGCAGCAGCTTCAGCACGAGGTGGAAGTGGATCTTGATCTTTCCCTAATTTTGGAACCTCAACATTTTTGTTCTCCATATTTTAATAGGCACAACTAAAAGGCACCTCAGGTAAACAATGGAGATGGATGGATTGGATACTAGTATACAATTATGGACGGGCTGCCGAGTGCCGACACAGAGGTAGCCACAGCCGTGAACTACCGCACTGTACTGTGTCTGCTGCTAATATAGACTGGTTGATAAAGAGATAGTATACTCGTAACTAGTATGTATGTATAAAGAAAGAAAAAAAAACCACGGTTAGGTGGTATATACAATTATGGACGGGCTGCCGAGTGCCGACACAGAGGTAGCCACAGCCGTGAACTACCGCACTGTACTGTGTCTGGTGCTAATATATAGACTGGTTGATAAAGAGATAGTATACTCGTAACTAGTATGTATGTATAAAGAAAGAAAAAAAAACCACGGTTAGGTGGTATATACAATTATGGACGGGCTACCGAGTGCCGACACAGAGGTAGCCACAGCCGTGAACTACCGCACTGTACTGTGTCTGCTGCTAATATAGACTGGTTGATAAAGAGATAGTATACTACTAATATTATATACTGGTGGTCAGGTCACTGGTCACTAGTCACACTGGCAGTGGCACTCCTGCAGCAAAAGTGTGCACTGTTTAATTTTAATATAATATTATGTACTCCTGGCTCCTGCTATAACCTATAACTGGCACTGCAGTAGTGCTCCCCAGTCTCCCCCACAATTATAAGCTGTGTGAGCTGAGCAGTCAGACAGATATATAATATATATAGATGATGCAGCACACTGGCCTGAGCCTGAGCAGTGCACACAGATATGGTATGTGACTGACTGAGTCACTGTGTGTATCGCTTTTTTCAGGCAGAGAACGGATATATTAAATAAACTGCACTGTGTGTCTGGTGGTCACTCACTATATAATATATTATGTACTCCTGGCTCCTGCTATAACCTATAACTGGCACTGCAGTAGTGCTCCCCAGTCTCCCCCACAATTATAAGCTGTGTGAGCTGAGCAGTCAGACAGATATATATAATATTATATATAGATAATAGATGATGCAGCACACTGGCCTGAGCCTGAGCAGTGCACACAGATATGGTATGTGACTGAGTCACTGTGTGCTGTGTATCACTTTTTTCAGGCAGAGAACGGATTATATTATGTACTCCTGGCTCCTGCTATAACCTATAACTGGCACTGCAGTAGTGCTCCCCAGTCTCCCCCACAATTATAAGCTGTGTGAGCTGAGCAGTCAGACAGATATATATAATATTATATATAGATAATAGATGATGCAGCACACTGGCCTGAGCCTGAGCAGTGCACACAGATATGGTATGTGACTGAGTCACTGTGTGCTGTGTATCGCTTTTTTCAGGCAGAGAACGGATTATAAATAAAAGTGGTGGTCACTGGTCACTATCAGCAAAACTCTGCACTGTACACTACTGAGTACTCCTAATGCTCCCCAAAATTAGTAAATCAAGTGTCTCTCTAATCTATTCTAATTCTAAACGGAGAGGACGCCAGCCACATCCTCTCCCTATCAATCTCAATGCACGTGTGAAAATGGCGGCGACGCGCGGCTCCTTATATAGAATCCGAGTCTCGCGATAGAATCCGAGCCTCGCGAGAATCCGACAGCGTCATGATGACGTTCGGGCGCGCTCGGGTTAACCGAGCAAGGCGGGAAGATCCGAGTCGCTCGGACCCGTGAAAAAAAACATGAAGTTCTGGCGGGTTCGGATTCAGAGAAACCGAACCCGCTCATCTCTAGTAGTAACTGGGCAAAATAACATTTTTGCGACCCAGCGGGGCCTGAGGGAAAAGAAACATAGCCATGAATATCACATCTATTCTCTACGTCTGTGTCTGGGACACAGATTTATCCAACCTTACTCTGATATTACTGAAACATTTACCCAGTCAGTTATTGGTGGTGCCAACAGGGCCACCATCATATGTCTGCATTCCTAATATAGTTTCCTCTTGGGAAAAACATTCTGCCACCGACATGTTGACACACATATACCAAGTACCCACAGACACACCGGCTTATGGGGGACAGACCGTCAGTAAATCTGTCAGAGGGACAGAGAGGATTTTTCAGCTCACAATCCAGCGCCAAAAGTACACAGTCTGGGAAATAATAAACTCTATAGTGATAGACTTGTAATGCTCTAAAGATGTTCTGGTGAGGTGAGGAAGAAGCCTCGCCGCTGTAATGGCGCGTATCTGTCCCGCTCAGAAATAATTAATTACGCTAGCGGGGTAAGGACAGTGCCCAGGCACTAATGTCCACTTTTTCCAGCCTTTTGTGAGGAATTTATGCTGCCCAGGGTGCCCCCCCCCCCCCCCCGTGCCCTGCACCCTGCAGTGCCTGTGTTTGTGTGGGAGCATGGCGCGCAGCAATCCACTCGCTGCTCGGTACCTCAGAATGCCGTCACTGAAGAAGAAGTCTTCTGTTCTTCTGCTACTCACCTGTCTTCTGGCTCTGTAAGGGGGTGACGGCAGGCTGCGGGAGTGTGCATCTAGGCGTACCCAGCGATCAGCACCCTCAGGAGCTAATGGTGTCCTGTCAGCCTGAAGCAGAGCCATTGAACTCACTAGAAGTTGGTCATACTTCTCTCCCCTAAGTCCCACGAAGCAGGGAGACTGTTGCCAGCAGCCTCCCTGAAAATAAAAAAAACTAACAAGTCTTTTCAGAGAAACTCAGTAGAGCTCCCCTGTAGTGCATCCAGTATCACTGCGCACAATACTAAAACTGGAGTCTGGAGGAGGGGCATAGAGGGAGGAGACAGTTCACACCCTTTGAAAGTCTTAAAGTGCCCATGTCTCCTGCGGATCCCGTCTATACCCCATGGTTCTTAATGTGACCCCAGCATCCTCTAGGACGTATGAGAAAACAAATAACGCACACACGAGGAGGAGAGAACTAAGGAAGCTATAAGGAGAAGAGGGGAGGGAGGGGGGGTTGAAAGGTAAGGTAGTAAAGGCATATTGGATAAACTACAACCTTATACATATTCATTAATGTACCAGTAGTTAGAAGTAGAAGAGCTCTAACAGAAACCACAAAGCTTATCTAAAGCCACACCACACTGGATATGCCCAATCTCATTTGATTTTTGAAGCAAAGCAGTATTGGACTTTGTTAATACATGGATGGGAGACTGCTTGGTAGTATCAGATTCTTTAGGTGTTTTTAAACTACCAACACCATTTTCTTGGTACATTTAATTTTTACATGTATTCTTTTATGTACCAGAAGTTAGAAGTAGAAGAGCTGTAACAGAAACCACCAGCTCATCTACAGCCACAGCACACTGGATTTGCCCAATCTCTCCTGATCATGGAAGCTGAGCAGTGTTGGTCCTGGTTTTAGTACTTGGATGGGAGACCACAAGGAAATACCAGGAGCTGTGTGTATTTTTACAATACTAACACCGTTCTCTTGATGCATTCCATTTTGAAACATTGGGGCAGATCTACTAAGCCTGGTGAACTGATAAAGTGCAAGGTGATAAAGTACCAGCCAGTCAGCTCCTAACTGTCATTTTTCAAACCCAGCCTGTGACATGGCAATTAGGAGCTGATTGGCTGGTACTTTATCACCATGCAAATTATCATTTCACCAGGTTTAATAAATCGGCTGCTTACTCATTTATGTACGAGTAGTTAGAAGTAGAAGAACTCTAACAGAAACCACTAAGCTCATCTACAGCCACACCACACTGTATATGCCCAATATCACCTGATTTTAGGCCTGGTTTGTTCTGGGATGTGAGACCACCTGGGAATACCAGGTGCTGTAGGTAGTTTTATACTACCAACACCGTTCTCTTGATGCATTCCATTTTGAAACATTGGGGCAGATCTATTAAGCCTGGTGAACTGATAAAGTGCAAGGTGATAAAGTACCAGCCAGTCAGCTCCTAACTGTCATTTTTCAAACCCAGCCTGTGACATGGCAATTAGGAGCTGATTGGCTGGTACTTTATCACCATGCAAATTATCATTTCACCAGGTGTAATAAATCGGCTGCTTACTCATTTATGTACGAGTAGTTAGAAGTAGAAGAACTCTAACAGAAACCACTAAGCTCATCTACAGCCACACCACACTGTATATGCCCAATATCACCTGATTTTAGGCCTGGTTTGTTCTTGGATGTGAGACCACCTGGGAATACCAGGTGCTGTAGGTAGTTTTATACTACCAACACCGTTCTCTTGATGCATTATATTTTGAAACTTATTCATTGATGTACCAGTAGTTAGAAGTAGAAGTTAGAAACAGCAAAAATCATCTACAGCCGCATCACACTGGATATGTCCAATCTCATCTGATGTTGGAAGCTAAGCAGTGTTGTGCCTGGTTAGTTTTTGGATTTCAGGTCCTGCCTTCTGGTTTGGCCACGGCACCTCGGAAATTCACCAAGGTCATGGCCGTGATGACGACCCTTCACCATCGGTGGACCAGGGAGGAATCTCTCCTCCCGATAAACATTCTGGAATTGCGGGCAGTGTTCAATTCATTGACACTGGCCCTGCCTCTATTACAGAACAGGCCTGTTCAAGTACAATCGGACAACGACACCACGGTAGTGTACACAAATCATCAAGGCGGCACTCTAAATTGCATGGCAAAGCTGGAAGTATCTAAAATCCTCAGTTGGGTAGAACGTCATCTGCCAGCAATATCGGCAGTGTTCATTCCCGGAGTCCTCAACTGGGAAGCGGATTTCCTCAGTCGTCAGTACGTTCACGCTGGAGAGTGGAGAGGCCGCAGCAGAAATGTCTGCACTGGTGTCAGTAGGTGACTGAGGCAGGGATGACTGGGAGATAGTGGGTGACTGAAGCATGTATGACTGGGAGATAGTGGGTGACTGAGGCCGGGGTGACTGGGAGATAGTCAGTGACTAAGGCAGGGGTGATAGGGATATAGTCGATGACTGTGGCAGGGGTGACAGGGACAGTAGGAGACTGAGGCAGGGGTGACAGGGATAGTGGGTGACTGAGGCAGGGGTGATAGGGTGACAGTGGGTGACTGAGGCAGAGGTGACAGGGATAGTGGGTGACTGAGGCAGGGGTGATATGGAGATAGTGGTTGACTGAGGCAGGGGTGACAGAGATAGTGGGTGACTAAAGCAGGGGTGACTGGTATAGTGGGTGACTGAGGCAGGGGTCGCAGGTATAGTGGTTAACTGAGGCAGCGGTGACTGGGAGATAGTGGGTAACTGGGGCAGGGGTGACAGTGAAAGTGTGTGACTCAGGCAGGGGTGATAGGGAGATAGTGGGCAGCAGATCACTGCCTCGCTGACAGCAGCACATCCCTGCTTCACTGACAGCAGCACATCCCTGCCTCATTGACAGCAGCACATACCTGCCTCACTTATAGCAGCACATCCCTGCCTCACTGGCAGCAGCAGATCCCTGCCTCACTGGCAGCAGCAGATCACTGCTTCACTGACAGCAGCACATCCATGCCTCACTGGCAGCAGCAGATCCCTGCCTTACTGACAGCTGTATATAGGGCCTAATTCAGACCTGATCTCTGCTGTGCATATTCACACAACAGGAGATCAGGTCTGAAGTGTGTGTGTGTGTGTGCTGGTGCCGCAGTGCACCGGCACATGCCAGAGATGCGATCAGCATCTCTGCCCAGTGAGCGCCTCTGCCAACACATACTTATCTTGCATATGAGATCTCTTGATCATGAAGATAGTTCTCACAGGGTGAGGTTCATCCATTACATTTGAAAGTAGGAAGGTACAAATTACATATTCAAATTACATATATGTGCTGGATTCAAATGTTTTCCCCCCTTCCTTTCTCAATTGTGCCCATCAGCAGCTATTCTAATGTTGCTGCCAATGGGTGTGACACATTCATTTCTTCTGTGGGGTACACTGGACTCCACAAGGATTCACATTGGGGTGTAGAGTAGGATCTTGATCTGAGGCACCAACAGGCTCAAAGCTTTTGACTGTTCCCAAGATGCTCAGCGCCCCCTGCTCTATAACCTCGCTTCCATGAACAGGGAGCTCAGTTTGTAGTTGGTGCCTTCAGTAGCAGGACACTTAACAGGGGGCTGCCTCAGGCAGCCTATACTTAGCTATTAATTTTGACAAGAAAAGAAGAACTTTTTTTATAAGAATGTACAAGGGCTGCAGCAGGCTAGGTCTAATAGACATCTTTACTGCAGCTCCATCACTCCCAGCGGCGCAGTATACTCCCGTGCCCTGGTTGCTGGGTCACTGCAGCGGAGGCTCCGGTTTCTTCCTAAGGTCAGTCACACACACACCGCCCTCCGGGATCACGAGGCCGCTGATGAAAGGGAGGTAAGGGGCTTCTGTGCCCACACTATACCGTGATCCAGCGTGGCAGTAGGGGGCGGGCCGTGTGCGCACTGGCGTGGACACTGATTACTGGGCAGCCGCTCCACTAGCCACCAGGGACAGTTAAGGAGCACAGCTCTGGGGGTTTTTCTCCTATATTAACCCCATTTTGTACTACCTGCAGTGCATTGCGATAGGTAATAGAGCCTGATTCAGGTTGGATTGCAATCACAATAAGCAATCCAACTGCAAAAATTGCTAAGAGCATACGCATGCGCCTGCATTTTCTGTGACTGTCAATCGGTGCGGGGGGGGGGGGGGGGTCAGCAACACTCCATTTCAAAGTCGGAGATGGAGCGGTGCGGGGGCAGGGCTTCAACGGAGAAACAGGAGGCGTGGTCAGAGCGGCTGCATGACATCACATGCAGCCGTTGCGATCACAAAAATGGTGGCGGCTTCCTGCGCACACGTACAGTCTGCACCAACAGGAGGCTAACCCATTTTTTATGATCACGCTGAACTGCACTGAGACTGCAATTTCAGCGTGGTCAAGAAGGGAGGCGGCATGCTGGGTGGCCATGCCCTGTGATGGGTGGCCCCAGCATGCGAACCAAAGGATTGCAAATTCTGTTACTTAGCAGAATTTGCAATCCTTACTGAATTAGGCCATTGATTACAAAATTGTAAACAATATTTGAAGTTTTTCTTCAGGGACTAACACAAAAGATGCTTGGGGCTACTAAAACATGGGTAAGCCACGTAAAGCTTCCCATGGGTCAGTGGCATCACAACGGGGTTGCGGCACACACCCGAGTGTCACCCGCCAAGTGGGGTGACACCAAAGTGCCGGCTCTTCTTCAGTGACAGAATATGGGTGCTTCACTGTGACATTACGTGCAACACCCAGTTTCTGTCACTGTGCAGGAGCCAGCACCACTCACACACTAGTCCCCGGGTACAGCCCCCAACCCCCGGGATACCCGCAGCAACAAAATGGTGATTCAGGCCACGCCCCTACCTATGAGACCATGCCTCCTTTTTACCATTACGCTGCTTATCTGCGCGCACTGCATTACAATCTCCCTCGCCGCCTCTCTGGGTGTCACCAGTGATAGTGACACCTCTGCCATGCTTGTAGCAGCTGGTCCTAAGATCTACGCCTCCAGCCCTGAGTGTTTTCCCTTGTGACTTGTTGATCATCATAGCGAAGCAGATGCTTACAGAAAACTGCAGGGGCTTAGATTGAAAAGAAAAACATTGACGAACCCATCATTTCAGCGACAGGGTCTGCTACACGACTGACTGAAATGACTGGTTGGTTTGGGCCCCCACCAAAAAAGAATCAATCAATCTCTCCTTGCACAAACTGGCTCTACAGAGGCAAGATGTCCACCTCATCATCCTCCGATTCCTCACCCCTTTCACTGTGTACATCCCCCTCCTCACAGATTATTAATTCGTCCCCACTGGAATCCACCATCTCAGATCCCTGTGTACTTTCTGGAGGCAATTGCTGGTGAATGTCTCCACGGAGGAATTGATTATAATTAATTTTGATGATCATCATCTTCTCCACATTTTCTGGAAGTAACCTTGTACGCCGATTGCTGACAAGGTGAGCGGCCGCACTAAACACTCTTTCGGAGTACACACTGGAGGGAGGGCAACTTAGGTAGAATAAAGCCAGTTTGTGCAAGGGCCTCCAAATTGACTCTTTTTCTCCACCATTCTTTCAAAGGTGACAGAATCATATGCAGTGACAGTAGACGACATGTCAGTAATCGTTGCCAGGTCCTTCAGTCCGGACCAGATGTCAGCACTCACTCCAGACTGCCCTGCATCACCGCCAGCGGGTGGGCTCGGAATTCTTAGCCTTTTCCTCGCACCCCCAGTTGCGGGAGAATGTGAAGGAGGAGCTGTTGACGGGTCACGTTCCGCTTGACTTGACAATTTTCTCACCAGCAGGTCTTTGAACCTCTGCAGACTTGTGTCTGCCGGAAAGAGAGATACAATGTAGGTTTTAAATCTAGGATCGAGCACGGCGGCCAAAATGTAGTGCTCTGATTTCAACAGATTGAATCCTGGTTAAGCAAATTAAGGGCTCCATCCACAAGTCCCACATGCCTAGTTGAATCGCTCTGTTTTAGCTCCTCCTTCAATGTCTCCAGCTTCTTCTGCAAAAGCCTGATGAGGGGAATGACCTGACTCAGGCTGGCAGTGTCTGAACTGACTTCACGTGTGGAAATTTCAAAGGGTTGCAGAACCTTGCACAACGTTGAAATCATTCTCCACTGCGCTTGAGTCAGGTGCATTCCCCCTCCTTTGCCTATATCGTGGGCAGATGTATAGGCTTGAATGGCCTTTTGCTGCTCCTCCATCCTCTGAAGCATATAGAGGGTTGAATTCCACCTCGTTACCACCTCTTGCTTCAGATGATGGCAGGGCAGGTTCAGGAATGTTTGGTGGTGCTCCAGTCTTCGGCATGCGGTGGCTGAAGGCAGAAAGTGGCCCGCAATTCTTCGGGCCACCGACAGCATCTCTTGCACGCCCCTGTCGTTTTTTAAATAATTCTGCACCACCAAGTTCAATGTATGTGCAAAACATGGGACGTGCTGGAATTTGCCCAGATGTAATGCACGCACAATATTGGTGGCGTTGTCCGATGTCACAAATCCCCAGGAGAGTTCAATTGGGGTAAGCCATTCTGCGATGATGTTCCTCAGTTTCCGTAAGAGGTTGTCAGCTGTGTGCCTCTTATGGAAAGCGGTGATACAAAGCGTAGCCTGCCTAGGAACGAGTTGGCAATTGCGAGATGCTGCTACTGGTGCCGCCGCTGCTGTTCTTGCTGCGGGAGGCAATACATCTACCCAGTGGGCTGTCACAGTCATATAGTCCTGAGTCTGCCCTGCTCCACTTAACCACAGACAAGTGGACATTGGGTACAACTGCATTTTTTAGGACACTGGTGACTCTTTTTCTGAGGTCTGTGTACATTTTCGGTATCGCCTGCCTAGAGAAATGGAACCTAGAGGGTATTTGGTACCGGGGACACAGTACCTCAATCAAGTCTCTAGTTGCCTCTAAATTAACGATGGATACCGGAACCACGTTTCTCACCACCCAGACCTGAGTTATCCGCTTTGCAGCAGGATGACTGCTGTGATATTTCATCTTCCTCGCAAAGGACTGTTGGACAGTCAATTGCTTACTGGAAGAAGTACAAGTGGTCTTCCGACTTCCCCTCTGGGATGACGATCGACTCCCAGCAGCAACAACAGCAGCGCCAGCAGCAGTAGGTGTTACACTCTAGGATGCATCGGAGGAATCCCAGGCAGGAGAGGACTCGTCAGACTTGCCAGTGACATGGCCTGAAGGACTATTGGCTCTCCTGTCTAAGGAGGAAATTGACACTGAGGGAGTTGGTGGTGTGGTTTGCAGGAGCTTGGTTACAAGAGGAAGGGATTTAGTGGTTAGTGGACTGCTTCCGCTGTCATCCAAAGTTTTTGAACTTGTCACTGACTTATGATGAATGCGCTGCAGGTGACATATAAGGGAGGATGTTCCGAGGTGGTTAACGTCCTTATCCCTACTTATTACAGCTTGACAAAGGCAACACACGGCTTGACACCTGTTGTCCGCATTTGTGTACAGGATGCATACCTTCATGTCCCCATTTATCCACCTCATCAGGCGTAACTCAGATTTGCGGTACAGGACTGTCATTGCCAATTTCAGACGTTGCTGTTTGGTCTCTCCATGGCCCTGAGAATTTTCACCAAGGTAATAGCGGAAATGATGGTGCTCCTGTGCAAGCAAGGTGTCACAATTATCCCGTACTTGGGCGATCTCATAAAAGCGAGATCAAGAGAGCAGTTGCTGAACAGCGTATCACTTTCACTGAAAGTGTTACAGCAACACGGCTGGATTCTCAATATCCCGAAGTCGCAGTTGATTCCTACTACTCGTCTGTCTTTCTTGGGCATGATTCTGGACACAGACCAGAAGAGGGTTTATCTCCTGATAGAAAAGGCCCAGGAACTCATGACTCTTGTCAGGAACCTATTGAAACCAAAACAGGTGTCAGTGCATCACTGCACTCGAGTCCTGGGAAAGATGGTGGCATCATACGAGGCCATTCCATTCGGCAGGTTCCATGCGAGGACTTTTCAATGGGACCTACTGGACAAGTGGTCCGGGTCACATTTACAGATGCATTGGTTGATCACCCTGTCCCCCAGGGTCAGGGTATCACTCTTGTGGTGGCTGCAGAGTGCTCACCTTCTCGAGGGACGCAGATTCAGCATTCAGGGCTGGATCCTGGTGACCACAGACGCAAGCCTCCAAGGTTGGGGAGCAGTCACACAGGGAAGAAATTTCCAAGGTCTTTGGTCAAGTCAAGAGACTTGTCTTCACATCAACATCCTGGAACTAAGGGCCATATACAATGCCCTACGTCAAGCGGAGACCTTACTTTGCGACCAACCGGTTCTGATCCAGTCAGACAACGTCACCGCAGTGGCTCATGTAAACCGCCAAGGCGGCACAAGAAGCAGAGTGGCGATGGCACAAGCCACCAGAATTCTTCGCTGGGTGGAGAATCACGCAAGCGCACTGTCAGCAGTGTTCATTCCGGGAGTGGACAACTGGGAAGCAGACATCCTCAGCAGACACGACCTACATCCGGGAGAGTGGGGACTTCATCAGGAAGTCTTTGCACAGATTACAAGTCGGTGGGAACTGCCACAGATAGACATGATGCCGTCCCGGCTCAACAAAAAGCTACAGAGGTATTGCGCAAGGTCAAGAGACCCTCAGGCAGTAGCTGTAGACGCCCTAGTGACACCGTGGGTGTTCCGGTCGGTCTATGTATTTCCTCCTCTTCCTCTCATACCCAAGGTGTTGAGGATAATAAGACAAAGAGGAGTGAGAACAATCCTCATTGTTCCAGATTGGCCACGGAGGACCTGGTATCCGGATCTGCAGGAAATGCTCACAGAAGATCTGTGGCCTCTCCCTCTAAGACAGGACCTGTTGCATCAGGGGCCCTGTCTGTTCCAAGACTTACCGCGGCTGCGTTTGACGGCATGGCGGTTGAATGCCGGATCCTAGCATTCCGGTTGAGGTCATCCCTACGCTGATAAAGGCTAGGAAGGATGTAACGTTAAAACATTACACCGTATATGGCGAAATTATGTTTCTTGGTGTGAGGCCAGGAATGCTCCTACGGAAGAATTCCATCTGGGCCGTTTCCTTCACTTCCTACAAACTGGAGTGAATTTGGGCCTAAAATTAGGCTCTATTAAGGTCCAGATTTCGGCCTTATCCATTTTCTTTCAAAAAGAATTGGCTTCTCTTCCAGAAGTTCAGACTTTTGTAAAAGGAGTGCTGCATATTCAGCCTCCTTTTGTGCCTCCGGTGGCACCTTGGGACCTTAACGTGGTGTTAAGTTTTCTAAAATTACACTGGTTTGAACCACTTAAAACAGTGGAGTTAAAATATCTCACATGGAAGGTGGTCATGTTATTAGCCTTGGCTTCGGCTAGGCGAGTGTCGGAATTAGCGGCTTTGTCACATAAAAGCCCATATTTGGTATTCCATGTGGATAGAGCGGAATTGCAGACCCGTCCTCAATTCCTACCAAAAGTGGTCTCATCTTTTCATATGAACCAACCTATTGTGGTGCCTGTGGCTACGCGTGACTTGGAGGATTCCGAGTTACTTGATGTGGTTAGGGCTTTGAAAATTTACGTGGCCAGGACGGCTAGAGTCAGGAAAACTGAAGCGCTGTTTGTCCTGTATGCAACCAACAAGATTGGTGCCCCTGCTTCAAAGCAGGCTATTGCTCGCCGGATTTGTAACACGATTCAGCAAGCGCATTCTATGGCTGGATTGCAGTTACTGAAATTGGTCAAGGCCCATTCCACGAGGAAAGTGGGCTCTTCTTGGGCGGCTGCCCGAGGGGTCTCGACACTACAGCTGTGTCAAGCTGCTACTTGGTCGGGTTCACACACCTTTGCAAAATACTATAAGTTTGATACCCTGGCTGAGGAGGAACTCATGTTTGCTCAATCGGTGCTGCAGAGTCATCCGCACTCTCCCGCCCGTTTTGGAGCATTGGTATAATCCCCATGGTCCTTACGGAGTCCCCAGCATCCTCTAGGACGTTAGAGAAAATAAGATTTTAAACCTACTGGTAAATCTTTTTCTCGTAGTCCGTAGAGGATGCTGGGCGCCCGTCCCAAGTGCGGACTACTTCTGCAATACTTGTATATAGTTATTGCTTCAATAAGGGTTATGTTATAGTTGCATCGGTCCTGCACTGATGCTATGTTGTTTTTTCATACTGATAACTGGGTAGTTTATCACAAGTTATACGGTGTGATTGGTGTGGCTGGTATGAATCTTGCCCTGGATTAACAAAATCCTTTCCTCATACTGTCCGTCTCCTCTGGGCACAGTTTCTCTAACTGTGGCATAGAGGGAGGAGCCAGTGCACACCCAGAACTAAAGTCTTTCTTAAAGTGCCCATGTCTCCTGTGGAGCCCGTCTATCCCCATGGTCCTTACGGAGTCCCCAGCATCCTCTACGGACTACGAGAAAAAGATTTACCGGTAAGTTTAAAATCTTATTTTCTACTTTATTCTTTTCTATCCTAGTTTATTACGACCAACTCTCATCCAAGGAGTTTGATAATAAGAATTTACTTACCGATAATTCTATTTCTCGGAGTCCGTAGTGGATGCTGGGGTTCCTGAAAGGACCATGGGGAATAGCGGCTCCGCAGGAGACAGGGCACAAAAAGTAAAGCTTTAGGATCAGGTGGTGTGCACTGGCTCCTCCCCCTATGACCCTCCTCCAAGCCAGTTAGGTACTGTGCCCGGACGAGCGTACACAATAAGGGAGGAATTTTGAATCCCGGGTAAGACTCATACCAGCCACACCAATCACACCGTACAACTTGTGATCTAAACCCAGTTAACAGTATGATAACAGCGGAGCCTCTGAAAAGATGGCTCACAACAATAATAACCCGATTTTTGTAACTATGTACAAGTATTGCAGATAATCCGCACTTGGGATGGGCGCCCAGCATCCACTACGGACTCCGAGAAATAGAATTATCGGTAAGTAAATTCTTATTTTCTCTATCGTCCTAGTGGATGCTGGGGTTCCTGAAAGGACCATGGGGATTATACCAAAGCTCCCAAACGGGCGGGAGAGTGCGGATGACTCGGCAGCACCGAATGAGAGAACTCCAGGTCCTCTTTTGCCAGGATATCAAATTTGTAGAATTTTACAAACGTGTTCTCCCCTGACCACGTAGCTGCTCGGCAGAGTTGTAATGCCGAGACCTCTCGGGCAGCCGCCCAAGATGAGCCCACCTTCCTTGTGGAATGGGCCTTAACCGATTTAGACTGTGGCAGGCCTGCCTCAGAATGTGCAAGTTGAATTGTGTTACAAATCCAACGAGCAATCGACTGCTTAGAAGCAGGCGCACCCAACTTGTTGGGTGCATACAGTATAAACAGCGAGTCAGATTTTCTGACTCCAGCTGTCCTGGAACATATTTTCAGGGCCCTGACAACTTCTAGCAACTTGGAGTCCTCCAAGTCCCTAGTAGGTGCAAGGCACCACAATAAGCTGGTTCAGGTGAAACACTGACACCACCTTAGGGAGAGAACTGGGGACGAGTCCGCAGCTCTGCCCTGTCCGAATGGACAAACAGATATGGGCTTTTTTGAGAAAAAACCACCAATTTGACACTCGCCTGGTCCAGGCCAGGGCCAAGAGCATGGTCACTTTTTATGTGAGATGCTTCAAATCCACATATTTGACTGGTTTTAAACCAATGTGATTTGAGGAATCCCAGAACTACGTTGAGATCCCACAGTGCCACTGGAGGCACAAAAAAGGGGTTTGTATATGCAATACTCCCTTGACAAACTTCTGGACTTCAGGAACTGAAGCCAATTCTTTCTGGAAGAAAATTTACAGGGCCGAATTTGAACCTTAATGGACCCCAATTTGAGGCCCATAGACACTCCTGTTTGCAGGAAATGCAGGAAACGACCGAGTTGAAATTTCTTTGTGGGGCCTTCCTGGCCTCACACCACGCAACATATTTTCGCCACACGTGGTGATAATGTTGTGCGGTCACCTCCTTTCTGGCTTTGACCAGGGTAGGAATGACCTCTTCCGGAATGCCTTTTTTCCCTTAGGATCCGGCTTTCCATCGCCATGCCAACAAACGCAGCTGCGGTAAGTCTTGGAACAGACATGGTACTTGCTGAAGCAAGTCCCTTCTTAGCGGCAGAGGCCATAAGACCTCTGTAAGCATCTCTTGAAGTTCCGGGTACCAAGTCCTTCTTGGCCAATCCGGAGCCATGAGTATAGTTCTTACTCCTCTACGTCTTATAATTCTCAGCACCTTAGGTATGAGAAGCAGAGGAGGGAACACATACACCGACTGGTACACCCACGGTGTTACCAGAACGTCCACATCTATTGCCTGAGGGTCTCTTGACCTGGCGCAATACCTGTCCCGTTTTTTGTTCAGACGGGACGCCATCATGTCCACCTTTGGTATTTCCCAACGGTTTACAATCATGTGGAAAAAACTTCTCAATGAAGTTTCCACTCTCCCGGGTGGAGGTCGTGCTGAGGAAGTCTGCTTCCCAGTTTCCATTCCCGGGATGAAAAACTGCTGACAGTGTTATCCCATGATTTTCCGCCCAGCGAAAAGTCCTTGCAGTTTCTGCCATTGCCCTCCTGCTTCTTGTGTCGCCCTGTCTGTTTACGTGGGCGACTGCCGTGATGTTTTTCCCACTGGATCAATACCGGCTGACCTTGAAGCAGAGGTCTTGCTAAGCTTAGAGCATTATAAATTTACCCTTAGCTCCAGTATATTTATGTGGAGAAAAGTCTCCATACTTGATCACACTCCCTGGAAATTTTTCCCTTGTGTGACTGCTCCCCAGCCTCTCAGGCTGGGCTCCGTGGTTACCAGCATCCAATCCTGAATGCCGAATCTGCGGCCCTCTAGAAGATGAGCACTCTATAACCACCACAGGAGAGACACCCTTGTCCTTGGATATTGGGTTATCCGCTGATGCATCTGAAGATGCGATCCGGACCATTTGTCCAGCAGATCCCACTGAAAAGTTCTTACGTGAAATCTGCCGAATGGAATTGCTTCGTAGGAAGCCACCATTTTTACCAGGACCCTTGTGCAATGATGCACTGTTTTTAGGAGGTTCCTGACTTGCTCGGATAACTCCCTGGCTTTCTCTTCCGGGAGAAACACCTTTTTCTGGACTGTGTCCAGAATCATCCCTAGGCACAGCAGACATGTCGTCGGGATCAGCTGCGATTTTGGAATATTTAGAATCCACCCGTGCTGATTGTAGCAGTATCCGAGATAGTGCTACTCCGACCTCCAACTGTTCCCTGGACTATGCCCCTATCAGGAGATCGTCCAAGTAAGGGATAATTAAGACGCCTTTTCTTCGAAGAAGAATCATCAATTCGGCCATTACCTTGGTAAAGACCCCGGGGTGCCGTGGACAATCCAAACAGCAGCGTCTGAAACTGATAGTGACAGTTCTGCACCACGAACCTGAGGTACCCTTAGTGAGAAGGGCAAATTTGGGACATAGAGGTAAGCATCCCTGATGTCCCGGGACACTATATAGTCCCCTTCTTCCTGGTTCGTTATCACTGCTCTGAGTGACTTCATCTTAATTTGAACCTTTGTAAGTGTTCAAAAAAATTTTTTTAGAATAAGTCTCACCTAGCCTTCTGGCTTCAGTACCACAATATAGTGTGGAATAATACCCCTTTTCTGTAGTAGGAGGGGTAATTTAATTATCACCTGCTGGGAATACAGCTTGTGAATTTTTTCCCATACTACCTCCTTGTCGGAGGGAGACTTGGTAAAGCAGACTTCAGGAGCCTGCGAAGGGGAAACGTCTCGACATTCCCATCTGTACCCCCGGGATACTACTTGTAGGATCCAGGGGTCCTGTACGGTCTCAGCGCCATGCTGAGAACTTGTCAGACGCGGTGGAACGCTTCTGTTCCTGGGAATGGGCTGCCTGCTGCAGTCTTCTTCCCTTTCCTCTATCCCTGGGCAGATATGATCTTATAGGGACGAGAGGACTGAGGCTGAAAAGACGGTGTCTTTTTCTGCAGAGATGTGACTTAGGGTTAAAAACGGTGGATTTTCCAGCAGTTGCCGTGACCACCAGGTCCGATGGACCGACCCCAAACAAGTCCTCTTCCTTTATACGGCCATACTGTGCCGTTTGGAATCTGCATCACCTGACCACTGTCGTGTCCATAACATCTTCTGGCAGTTATGGACATCGCGTTTATTCATGATGCCAGAGTGCAAATATCCCTCTGTGCATCTCGCATATATAGAAATGCTCTATAGTCAATAAAATACTGTCCCTGTCAAGGGTATCAATATTTTTAGTCAGGGAATCCGACCAAGCCACCCTAGCTCTGCACATCCAGGCTGAGGCGATCGCTGGCCGCAGTATAACACCAGTATGTGTGTATATACTTTTTATTATATTTTCCAGCCTTGTCAGCTGGTCCTTGAGGACGGCCCTATCTATAGACGGTACCGCCACTTGTTTTGATAAGCGTGTGAGCGCCTTATCCACCTTAAGGGGTGTTTCCCAACGCGCCCTAACTTCTGGCGGGAAAGGGTATACCGCCCATAATTTTCTATCGGGGGGAACCCACGCATCATCACACACTTTATTTAATTTATCTGATTCAGGAAAAACTATGGTAGTTTTTTCACATCCCACATAATACCCTCTTTTGTGGTACTTGTAGTATCAGAAATACGTAACACCTCCTTCATTGCCTTTAACGTGTGGCCCTAATAAGGAATACGTTTGTTTATTCACCGTCGACACTGGATTCAGTGTCCCTGTCTGTGTCTGTGTCGACCGACTAAAGTAAACGGGCGTTTTAAAACCCTTGACGGTGTTTTTGAGACGTCTGGACCGTACTAATTGTTTGTCGGCCGTCTCATGTCGTCAACCGACTTTGCAGCGTGTTGACATTATCACGTAATTTCCTAAATAAGCCATCCATTCCGGTGTCGACTCCCTAGAGAGTGACATCACCATTACAGGCAATTGCTCCGCCTCCTCACCAACATCGTCCTCCTACCTGTCGACACACACGTACCGACACACAGCACACACACAGGGAATGCTCTGATAGAGGACAGGACCCACTAGCCCTTTGGAGAGACAGAGGGAGAGTTTGCCAGCACACACCAAAAACGCTATAATTATATAGGGACAACCTTATATAAGTGTTTTCCCTTATAGCATCTTAATATATATATATAGCATATCGCCAAATTAGTGCCCCCCCTCTCTGTTTTAACCCTGTTTCTGTAGTGCAGTGCAGGGGAGAGCCTGGGAGCCTTCCCTCCAGCCTTTCTGTGAGGGAAAATGGCGCTGTGTGCTGAGGAGATAGGCCCCGCCCCTTTTTCGGCGGCCTCGTCTCCCGCTCTTAACGGATTCTGGCAGGGGTTAAATATCTCCATATAGCCTCCGGAGGCTATATGTGAGGTATTTTTAGCCAAAATAGGTATTCATTTGCCTCCCAGGGCGCCCCCCTCCCAGCGCCCTGCACCCTCAGTGACTGCCGTGTGAAGTGTGCTGAGAGGAAAATGGCGCACAGCTGCAGTGCTGTGCGCTACCTTTAGAAGACTGAGGAGTCTTCTGCCGCCGATTCTGGACCTCTTCTTACTTCAGCATCTGCAAGGGGGCCGGCGGCAAGGCTCCGGTGACCATCCAGGCTGTACCTGTGATCGTCCCTCTGGAGCTGATGTCCAGTAGCCAAGAAGCCAATCCATCCTGCACGCAGGTGAGTTCACTTCTTCTCCCCTAAGTCCCTCGTTGCAGTGATCCTGTTGCCAGCAGGACTCACTGTAAAATAAAAAACCTAAGCTAAACTTTCCTAAGCAGCTCTTTAGGAGAGCCACCTAGATTGCACCCTTCTCGGCCGGGCACAAAAATCTAACTGGCTTGGAGGAGGGTCATAGGGGGAGGAGCCAGTGCACACCACCTGATCCTAAAGCTTTACTTTTTGTGCCCTGTCTCCTGCGGAGCCGCTATTCCCCATGGTCCTTTCAGGAACCCCAGCATCCACTAGGACGATAGAGAAATTCTACTACCTGCATGCAATTTAAATTCCTTAAATTGTTTATATGGTTGATTTGTCCTTCACAATCTATAATCTGCAACTTGGATGTACTTGTGTCATTGAAAATCTTATAATAAAAATGTATATACAGATACTCAACCTGTATATTGAAAAAAAAAAAAGTTATAAGACATATGCATTCAATATTTGAAGAAACAAAATAAAATAAAGCTATCTATTGGGTTTCACTAACAAGCACATTGGAAGACTTGACTACTGTTAAAAGACATGCATTACATGGTATAGAGCCACAAACCACAATGTAGTAAAATAAAAACAAACTTACATGTGTATCAAACCTATGTGAGGCTTACATTGATAGTGCAAGATCAACACTCTATCAACTGTGCAAACTAGACTGCACATAAATGCCATAAAATTTATCTGAGATTTTAGTAAATAAGGCCCGTTGCTGTCCGGGTCACGCAGCCGTCACGGCCCGCCCCATACGGTCCGGTCATGTCTGCGTTGTCCTGACTGTGCCCCCAAAATGGCGGCACAACGCCGCTGGCCCGACTCCCCCTGCCCAGTGACCGCCTCTGCCTGTCAATCAGGCAGAGGCGCTCACTGGGCAGAGATGCTGATCGCATCTCTGGCATGTGCCGGTGCACTGCGGCACCAGCACACACGCACTTCAGACCTGATCTCCTGTTGTGTGAATATGCACAGCAGGGATCAGGTCTGAATTAGGCCCTATATACAGCTGTCAGTAAGGCAGGGATGTGCTGCTGCCAGTGAGGCAGGGATGTGCTGCTGGTAGTAAAGCAGTGATGTGCTGCTGTCAGCGAAGCAGTGCTGTGCTGCTGTCAGCGAGACAGGGATGTGCTGCTGTCAGCGAGGCAGGGATGTGCTGCTGTCAGCGAAGCAGGGATGTGCTGCTGTCAGCGAAGCAGGGATGTGCTGCTGTCAGCGAAGCAGGGATGTGCTGCTGTCAGCGAGGCAGGGATGTGCTGCTGTCAGCGAGGCAGGGATGTGCTGCTGTCAGCGAGGCAGGGATGTGCTGCTATAAGTGAGGTAGGGATGTGCTGCTGTCATTGAAGCAGGAATGTGCTGCTGCAGTGAGGCAGAGATATGCAGCCCACTATCTCCCTATCACCCCTGCCTGAGTCACACACTTTCCCTGTCACCCCTGCCTCAGTTACCCACTATCTCCCAGTCACCGCTGCCTCAGTCAACCACTATATCTGCGATCCCTGCCTCAGTCACCCACTATACCAGTCACCCCTGCTTTAGTCACCCACTGTCACCCTATCACCCCTGCTTCAGTCACCCACTATCCCTGTCAACCCTGCCTCAGTCACCCACTATCTCCCAGTCACCCCTGCCTCAGTCAGCCACTATCCCTGTCACCCCTGCCTCAGTCTCTTACTGTCCCTGTCACCCCTGCCACAGTCATCCACTATCTCCCTATCACCCCTGCCTTAGTCATTTATTATACCTGTCACCCACTTTCTTCCCATACTTACCCAACCCCTTCCTATCACCCCTCCCTCAGTAACCCACTATCTCCCTGTCACCCACTATCTCCCAGTCACCCCGGCCTCAGTCACCCACTATCTCCCACTCATACATGCTTCAGTCACCCACTATCTCCCAGTCATCCCTGCCTCAGTCACCTACTGACACCAGTGCAGACATTTCTGCTGCGGCCTCTCCACTCTCCAGCGTGAACGTCCTGACGACTGAGGAAATCCGCTTCCTAGTTGAGGACTCCGGGAATGAACACTGCCGATATTGCTGTCAGATGACTTTGTACCCAACGGAGGATTTTTGATACTTCCAGCTTTGCCATGCAGTTTCGAGTGCCGCCTTGATGATTTGTGTACACTACCGTGGTGGCGTTGTCAGATTGTACTTGAACAGGCCTGTTCTGTACTAGAGGCAGGGCCAGTGTCAATTAATTGAACACTGCCTGCAATTCCAGAATGTATATCAGGAGGAGAGATTCCTCCCTGGTCCACCGACCCTGGAGAAAGTGTTGCTCCAACACCATGGCCCAGCCCAAAAGACTGGCATCCATTGTCAGGAGGAAACAGTTGGAGATCCAGAAAGGATGGCCCCTGCTCAACTGTTGGTCCTGTAGCCACCAGCTCAGTGTCAGACGAACCTTCGGAGTCAAGGAGATCATTTGAGACATCATCCGATGAGGCAGGCCGTCCCACTTGGAGAGGATTAACCTCTGCAGAGGGCGGTAATGAAATTGAGCGTACTCTACCATATCGAAAGCCGACACCATGAGGTCTAGTACTTGCATCGCCGTGTGTATCAACACTCTTGGGCGAGAGAGGACGATACTGTCCTGAATTTTCAGGACTTTCTCTGGAGACAGAAACAATTGTTGGCTGTGTGTGTCCAGCAGTGCCCCTAGGTGCACAATGTTCCGAGCAGGGACCAGCGAGGACTTTTTTCAGTTGATGAGCCACCCGTGGACTTTTAGGAATTGGACCGCCAGTTCCAGATAACTGTGGAGAACCTCTTGGGAGTTCACCAGGATCAGCAAGTCGTCCAGATTTGGCAGGATCCTGATTCTCTGATGGTGAAGGGTCGTCATCACGGCCATGACCTTGGTGAATATCCGAGGTGCCGTGGCCAAACCAGAAGGCAGGACTTGAAATCCAAAAACAAACCAGGCACAACACTGCTTAGCTTCCATCATCAGATGAGATTGGACCAGTGGCGTAACTACTGCCCCCGCAGTCCTCGCGGTGGCTTGGGGGCGAGGGGCTGCGGGGGCGCCACTGATTTACAGCAGACTGACATGCGGACGAGCGTCCGCATGTCAGTCTGCAGTCTCCTTCCCTCCGCCGCTTTTTGGAGGGACACGGAGGGCACACAGCGCGCCTCCCTGTGTCCCTCCTGCTGCATCATCTCCGGCGGCCGCGGGTCTAATAGGGGGAAGTGCCGTCCGTGAGCTCTAATTGGCTCACGAACCGGCACTTCCCCCTATTAGACCCGCGGCCGCCGGAGATGATGCAGCAGGAGGGACACAGGAGAGACGAGCTGTGCCCTCCGTGTCCCTCCAAAAAGCGACGGCGGGGGGGGGGGGGGTAAATATCTGGCACTGGGGGCATATATGGCACAGGGGGGGGAGGGAGGAATATCTGGCACTGGGGCATTTCTGGCACTGGGGGGAGTATCTGGCACTGGGGGCATATCTGGCACTGGGGGGGATATCTGGCACTGGGGCATATATGGCACTGGGGGGGAATATCTGGCACTGGGGGCATATATGGCACTGGGGGGGTATCTGGCACTGGGGGCATATATGGCACGGGGGGCATATATGGCACTGGGGGGAATATCTGGCACTGGGGGCATATATGGCACTGGGGGGGAATATCTGCCACTGGGGGCATATGTGTACCTTGCACATGGGGGGGACGACTATATTTGGCACTGGGGCATGTAAGTACCTGGCACCGTGGGGGAATATCTGGCACTGGGGACATATGTGGCACTTGGAGCACAGCCCTAGCAACAAGGACTACCTCCTAGCAACGAGCATGACACCCAGTGCATGAAACATCTGGCAACGAGCATGACACCCAGTGCATGAAACACCTGGCAACGAGCATGACACCCAGTGCATGAAACCCCTGGCAACGAGCATGACACCCTGAGCATGAAAACCCCTGGCACCGTGCATGGAACCAAGAGCATGAAACCCCTGGCAACGAGCATGACACCGAGTGCATGAAACCCCTGACAACGAGCAGGTAATTGAAAAGTAATTAGAAGCCTTACTGTAGGACTTAATGTGTAATGGGCATTACGGTGTGTGGCATAATGTATCACGGACATTGCGGTGTGTGTCATAATGTGTCGCAGGCATTACGGTGTATGGTATACTATATTGCGGGCATTGTGATATGTGGTATAATGTCTCAGGGTCATTGCAGTGTGTGGCATAATGTATCACGGACATTGCGGTGTGTGTCATAATGTGTCAGGCATTACGGTGTGTGGTATACTATATCACGGGCATTGTGGTATGTGGTATAATGTCTCAGGGTCATTGCAGTGTGGCATAATACATAACGGGCATTGCGATGTGTGGCATAGGGTATAACGGGCAGGGCATTGCGGTATGTGTCACAGGCATTACGGTGTATGGTATACTATATCACGGGCATTGTGGTATAATGTCTCAAGGTCATTGCAGTGTGTGGCATAATGTGTCACAGGCATTGTATGTGCTATAATGTATCGGGCATTGCAGTGTGTGGCATAATGTATCACGGACATTGCGGTGTGTGTCATAATGTGTCACAGACATTGTATGTGCTATAATGTATCAGGGGCATTGCAGTGTGTAGCATAATGTATAACGGGCATTGCGATTCCTGTCATAATGTGTCACAGGCATTACGGTGTGTGGCATAATGTGTCACAGACATTACGGTGTGTGGCATAATGTGTCGGGGGCATTACAGTGTGTGCATATTGTGTCGTGCATTATTGTGTGCGGCATAATGTCTAAGGGCCATTGCAGTATGTGGCATAATGTATACCGGGCATTACTATAAGGAGGAAAAATGACAAATAATGTAAGGGGCATGAATCAGGATTATTTTTCTTTCCTGTGGTGGCCAACGTATGGGCGTGCAGGTTGCAAAACTGGGGTATAAGGTAGTCTTTTCCTGCAATGCCACGCCCCTTTATGCAAAACCACGCCCACTCCAATAAAACCACGCCCCTTTTTTGACGCACGCGCCTTAGGCGCGCGCATATTTATCCCTTTCTTGCTCCCAATTATGGAGCATGAAGGGGGGGGGGGCGCCGAAGAATTTTTTGGCTTGGGGGAGAAAAATTTCTAGTTACGCCACTGGATTGGACATATCCAGTGTGATGCGGCTGTAGATGATTTTTGCTGTTTCTAACTTCTACATCAATGAATAAGTTTCAAAATAGAATGCATCAAGAGAACGGTGTTGGTAGTATAAAACTACCTACAGCACCTGGTATTCCCAGGTGGTCTCACATCCAAGAACAAACCAGGCCTAAGATCAGGTGATATTGGGCATATACAGTGTGGTGTGGCTGTAGATGAGCTTAGTGGTTTCTGTTAGAGTTCTTCTACTTCTAACTACTCGTACATAAATGAATAAGCGGACGATTTATTAAACCTGGTGAAATGATAATTTGCATGGTGATAAAGTACCAGCCAATCAGCTCCTAATTGCCATGTCACAGGCTGGGTTTGAAAAATGACAGTTAGGAGCTGACTGACTGGTACTTTATCACCTTGCACTTTATCAGTTCACCAGGCTTAATAGATCTGCCCCAATGTTTCAAAATGGAATGCATCAAGAGAACGGTGTTGGTATTGTAAAAATACACACAGCTCCTGGTATTTCCTGGTGGTCTCCCATCCAAGTACTAAAACCAGGACCAACACTGCTCAGCTTCCATGATCAGGAGAGATTGGGCAAATCCAGTGTGCTGTGGCTGTAGATGAGCTCGTGGTTTCTGTTAGAGCTCTTCTACTTCTAACTTCTGGTACATAAAAGAATATGTGTAAAAATTAAATGTACAGTACCAAGAAAAGGGTGTTGGTAGTTTAAAAACACCTAAAGAATCTGATAATACATGGATGGGAGACTGCTTGGTAGTAACAAAGTCCAATACTGCTTTGCTTCAAAGATCAAATGAGATTGGGCATATCCAGTGTGGTGTGGCTTTAGATAAGCTTTGTGGTTTCTGTTAGAGCTCTTCTACTTCTAACTACTGGTACATTAATGAATATGTATAAGGTTGTAGTTTATCCAATATCCCTTTACTACCTTACCTCCCCCCCCTCCCCTCCCCTCCTTATAGCTTCCTTTGTTCTCTCCTCCTCGTGTGTGCGTTATTTGTTTTCTCATACGTCCTAGAGGATGCTGGGATCACATTAAGAACCATGGGGTATAGACGGGATCCGCAGGAGACATGGGCACTTTAAGACTTTCAAAGGGTGTGAACTGTCTCCTCCCTCTATGCCCCTCCTCCAGACTCCAGTTTTAGAATTGTGCCCAGTGAGACTGGATGCACTACAGGGGAGCTCTACTGAGTTTCTCTGAAAAGACTTATGTTAGTTTTTCTTATTTTCAGGGAGGCTGCTGGCAACAGTCTCCCTGCTTCGTGGAACTTAGGGGAGAGAAGTATGACCAACTTCTAGTGAGTTCAATGGCTCTGCTTCTGGCTGACAGGACACCATTAGCTCCTGAGGGTGCTGATCGCTGGGTACGCCTAGATGCCCACTCCCGTAGCCTGCCATCACCCCCTTACAGAGCCAGAAGTCAGAAGACAGGCGAGTAGCAGAAGAACAGAAAACTTCTTCTCCAGTGACGGCATTCTGAGGTACCACGCAGCGAGCGGAATGCTGTGCGCCATGCTTCCACACAAACACAGGCACTGCAGGGTGCAGGGCATGTGTGTGTGTGCGGGGGGGCACCCTGGGCAGCATAAATTCCTCACAAAAGGATGGCAAAAGTGGACATTAGTGCCTGGGCACTGTCCTTACCCCGCCAGCGTAATTAATTATTTGTTTCTGAGCGGGACAGAAGCGTGCCATTACAGCGGCGGGGCTTCTTCCTCACCTCACCAGCACATCTATAGAGCGTTACAATCTATCACTATAGAGTTTATTATTTCCCAGACTGTGTACTTTTGGCGCTGGGTTGTGAGCTAAAAAATCCTCTCTGTCCCTCTGACAGATTTACTGTAGGTCTATCCCCCATAAGCCGATGTGTCTGTGGGTACTTGGTACATGTGTGTCAACATGTCGGTGGCTGAATGTTTTTCCCAAGAGGAAACTATATTAGGAATGTAGACATATGATGGTGGCCCTGTTGGCACCACCAATAACTGACTGGGTGAAAGTTTCAATAATATCAGAGTGAGGTTGGATAAATCTGTGTCCCAGACACAGACGTAGAGAATAGATGTGATGTTCATGGCTATGCTTCTTTTCCCTCAGGCCCGCAAAAATGTTACTACACACTGATACTGACTCGGATACTGATTCCTATGTCGACCATAATATTTCCTGATTAGATCCAATATTGGCAAGGAGCATTCAGTACATGATTGTGGATATTAAGGACATATTAACATCACTGAGGACCCTGCTGTTCCTGACAAAGGGGTCTATATGTATGTATATATAGATATATAATGAAAGCTGATGTAACGTTCCTCCATCTCTGTTTGAGAAAGTCTGGGCCAGCTCGTCAAGATGGTTTCAAATCCCCAAAAGGTTTCCGATTGTTTATTCATTTCCTGCTGCGGACAGAATAAAGTGGGAGTCACCCCCTGTTCTGCACGGGGCCCTGTCACAAATCCAGCGGATCGTATGCAGGAAGCTACATTATTTCTAGTTATGTAACCACGGGTACATTACTTAGACCTGCCATTACATGCGCATGGGTGAGTAGTAGTATTCAAGAATTGGTCGAATACCTTGTCTTCCGATATAGATATCTTGGAGAGATGGGATACTCCTTACGTTGGATCATATCAAGGACACTGCAGCATACTTACGACTGCAAGGGATATAGGACTCTTGAGTTCACGGGCCAATTTCATGGCAGTCTCGGATAGGAGGGCATTGTGGATTCACCAAGAGAATGCTGATGCTGACTCCAAGAAGAAAGGGAGTCTCTTCCCTATGAAGGTGAAGCCTTGTTTGGCAACGGCCTAGTTAATTTGATCTCGGCAGCTCCCGCAGGTAAGTCAACCTTCTTGCCCTATGTTCCCTCTCAACGGATGAAGATGCATCATTGTCTAACGCAGTCATTTTGTCCCAATAGATATGCAAGAAGTTAAGATTCCCCTTTCTTTGCAGGTAGAGGAAGGAGAAGAGGGAAGAGGTCTGTAGCCTCTTCAAGATCGCAGGAGCAGAGATCGTCCTCTGCTTCTGCCAAATCCACTGCATGACGCTGGGGCTCTCTTGCAGGATCCCACACCAGTGGGGGCACGTCTAAAACACTTCAGTCAGTTCTGGATTAATTTGGACCTGGACTCGTGGGTTTTACAAATAGTGTCACAAGGGTACAAACTGGGGTTTCAAGACGTTCCCCCTCACCGATTGTTCAAATCGGCCTTAGTCAGCAGGGAGAAGGTTTTTATTCAAGCCTCTTCGTGCTCCCGAAGCCGGACGGCTCAGTCAGACCAATCTTAAATCTGAAATCCCTCAATTTCTACCTAAAGAAATTCAATTTCAAGATGGAATCTCTCAGGGTAGGGATCTCCAGTCCGGAGGAAGGAGATTTCATGGTTTTGGTAGACATAAGGATGCCTAATTACATGTTCCCGTTTAGCCACTGCATCAAGCTACATGAGGTTTGCAATTCAGGATTGTCATTACCAATTTCAGACGTTGCCGTTTGGTCTGTCCACGGCTCCGAGGATTTTCACCAGGGTGATGGTGGAAATGATGGTTCTCCTTCGCAAGCAAGGAGTCACAATTATGCCGTACTTGGATGATCTCCTGATAAAGGCGAGATCCAGGGACCAGTTGGTGCAAAACATCTACTCTACCTGACAGTTCTTCAACAACATGGTTGGCTCCTAAACTTGCCAAAATCGCAGTTGGTCCCAATGAAGCGGTTGTTGTTTCTGGGAGTCATACTGGACACAGAAGAGGCTTTCTTCCAGTGGAAAGGCTATGGAGTTCCAGAGTCTGGTCAAACAAATTCTGAAACCAGCAAGAGTGTTAATCCATCAATGCATTCTGTTGCTGGGGAAGATGGTTGCGGCCTACGAGGCCATTCAGTTTGGCAGGTTCCATGCCAGAGTGTTCCAGTGGGACCTGTTGGACAAGTGGTCCGGATCCCACCTACACATGCACCGGAGGATAATCCTGTCTTCCAAGACCAGAATCTTACTCCATTGGTGGCTGCACAGTTCTCACCTCCTAGAGGGGCGATGGTTCGGGATCCAGGACTGGATCCTAGGGACCATGGATGCAACCCTCCGAGGCTGGGGAGCAGTCACACAGGGGGAAAACATCCAAGGAAGATGGTCAAGTCAGGAAAGTAATCTCCACATAAATGTTCTGGAGTTAAGGGCCATTTAATAACTGCAGACACAGTACGCACTGGGACGGGTGCCCAGCATCCTCTACGGACTAAGAGAAAAGGATTTACCGGTAGGTATTAAAATCCTATTTTCTCTAACGTCCTAGAGGATGCTGGGGACTCTGTAAGGACCATGGGGATAGATAGGCTCCGCAGGAGACATGGGTACTTTAAGAAAGACTTTAGTTCTGGGTGTGCACTGGCTCCTCCCTCTATGCCCCTCCTCCAGACCTCAGTTTGATACTGTGCCCAGTGGAGACTGGGTGCTTTTCAGGAGCTCTCCTGAGCTTTCTGACAGAAAGTATTTTGTTAGGTTTTTAATTTTCAGGGAGCACTGCTGGCAACAGACTCCCTCATCGAGGGACTGAGGGGAGAGAAGCAGCCCTACTCTCTGAGTTGCAAGGTCCAGCTTCTTAGGCTACTGGACACCATTAGCTCCAGAGGGATTGGTACGCAGGATCTCACCCTCGCCGTCCGTCCCAGAGCCGCGCCTCCGTCCCCCTTGCAGAGCCAGAAGATAGAAGCTGGGTGAGTATGAGAAGAAAAGAAGACTTCAGAGGCGGCAGAAGACTTCATGATCTTCACTGAAGTAACGCACAGCACTGCAGCTGTGCGCCATTGCTCCCATACACCTCACACACTCCGGTCACTGTAAGGGTGCAGGGCGCAGGGGGGGGGGGCACCCTGGGCAGCAATATAAACCTCTTTTTGGCAAAAATATAACACATATACAGCGGGGCACTGTATATATGTATGAGCCCCCGCCAATTTTACAGTTTAAGCGGGACAGAAGCCTGCCGCCGAGGGTGCAGGGCTTCTCCCTCAGCACTCACCAGCGCCATTTTTTCTTCACAGCACCGCTGAGAGGAAGCTCCCCGGACTCTCCCCTGCTTATACCACGGTAGACAAGAGAGTTGAAAAGAGGGGGGGGGGGCACATAATTTGGCGCAAATTACATACAGCAGTACTACTGGGCAAACATTAAGTTACTGTGTATTCCTGGGTTATATAGCGCTGGGGTGTGTGCTGGCATACTCTCTCTCTGTCTCTCCAAAGGGCCTTGTGGGGAAACTGTCTTCAGAAAAAGCATTCCCTGTGTGTGTGGTGTGTCGGTACACGTGTGTCGACATGTCTGAGGAAGAAGGCTATATTAGAGAGGAGCAGGAGCAAATGAATGTGGTGTCTCCGCCGACAGCTGATTGGATGGATATGTGGAATGTTTTAAATGCTAGTGTAAACTCATTGCACAAAAGATTAGACAAGGCTGAAGCTTTGGGACAGTCAGGGTCTCAACCCATGCCTGATCCTATGTTGCAGTGACTGTCAGGGTCTCATAAGCGCCCACTATCCCAGATTGTTGACACAGATACAGACACGGATTCTGACTCCAGTGTCGATTACAATGATGCAAAGTTACAGCCAAAATTGGCAAAATCCATTCGATATATGATTATGGCAATAAAAGATGTTTTGCACATCAGAGAGGAACCCCCTGTCCCTGACAAGAGGGTACATATGTACAAGGTGAAAAAGCCTGAGGTAACATTTGAGGGGGTCACACGAGCTGAACGAGTTATGTGAAAAAGCTTGGGAATCTCCAGATAAAAGACTGCAGATTTCCAAAAGGATTCTTATGGCGTATCCTTTCCCATCAATGGATAGGTTACGATGGGAATCCTCCCCTAGGGTGGACAAAGCATTAACACGCTTATCCAAGAAGGTAGCCCTCCCGTCCCAGTATACGGCTACCCTCAAAGAGTCTGCTGACCGCAAACAGGAGATTACCCTGAAGTCCATTTATACACATTCAGGTACCTTACTCAGACCGGCAATTGCGTCGGCCTGGGTGTGTAGTGCTGTAGCGGCATGGACGGATACCTTATCTGAGGGGATGGATACCCTAGATAAGGATACTATTTTATTGACCCTGGGGCATATAAGAGATGCTGTCCTATATATGTGTGTATGCAAACTACAGGTGGTGCTGCAGGGCTCACACCCTTTTACTTGTCTTGTAGAGCAACTCTGGAGCTGTTTCTGGGTCCAGCTGCTGCAAGAAATCAGCTTGAATGCTTCAGGGGCTGGGGCATGGCCAACATGAGCCCACACTGATGGGGGGTGGGGGTGTATAAAGCGATTTAGGGGTCATCCAAGCGCAACCCCACAAAGGCCGCCATGCCCTGCGTGACCCTTTTCTCTTTTCATATGCAGACGAGGGTTGCAGCCAACTATGCCCACTGCTTGGATGACATCACTATATGCAAATCCATCTGCTGCAGGCCTTCCCCCAGGAATGCTTGCAGTAGTTGTTGCATTTGGTTTGTTGTTTGGGGGTGCTTCAGTATTAGGCAGCCTTCTGCCCTCCCACATTCGTCTGAAAATGTGTTCTCCCTGCAGTTGTTGTTCCCAGATGAGAGTTCCCTTGTGCTTCCTCAGTTGAATCTCCTTAACTTGACAGGGGTGTGCCCGAGCAGCCGCCCTCCACAGCCCTATCCCAACACATAATTATCTTGCATATGAGATCTCTTGATCATGAAGATAGTTCTCACAGGGTGAGGTTCATCCATTACATTTTAAAGTAGGAAGGTACAAATTACATATTCAAATTACATATATGTGCTGGATTCAAATGTTTTCCCCCCTTCCTTTCTCAATTGTGCCCATCAGCAGCTATTCTAATGTTGCTGCCAATGGGTGTGACGCATTCATTTCTTCTGTGGGGTACACTGGACTCCACAAGGATTCACATTGTATATGTACACCAGAGTAGGATCTTGATCTGAGGCACCAACAGGCTCAAAGCTTTTGACTGTTCCCAAGATGCTCAGCGCCCCCTCCTCTATAACCTCGCTTCCATGAACAGGGAGCTCAGTTTGTAGTTGGTGCCTTCAGTAGCAGGCCACTTAAGAGGGGGCTGCCTCAGGCAGCCTATTCTTAGCTATTAATTTTGGCAAGAAAAGAAGAACTTTTTTTATAAGAATCTACAAGGGCTGCAGCAGGCTAGGTCTAATAGACCTCTTTACTGCAGCTCCATCACTCCCAGTGGCGCAGTATACTCCCGTGCCCCGGTTGCTGGGTCACTGCAGCGGAGGCTCCGGTTTCTTCCTAATGTCAGTCACACACACACACCGCCCTCCGGGATCACGAGGCCGCTGATGGGGGCGGGCCGTGTGCGCACTGGCGTGGACACTGATTACTGGGCAGCCGCTCCACTAGCCACCAGGGACAGTTAAGGAGCACAGCTCTGGGGTTTTTTCTCCTATATTAACCCCATTTTGTACTACCCGCAGTGCATTGTGATAGGTAATGGGGCCTGATTCAGGTTGGATCGCAATCCAACTGCAAAAACTGCTAAGAGCATACGCCTGCATTTTCTGCGGCACCCCGCAGATAATGCGATCACCTCTGCCTGTGAATCGGTGAAGGGGGGGGGGGGGGGAGGGGGGTCAACAACACTCCATTTCCAAGTTGGAGATGGAGCGGTGCGGGGGCACGGTTTCAAAATGGGGTCGGCAACGGAGAAACAGGAGGCGTGGTCAGAGCAGCTTCATGACATCACATGGGCCGGACTCTGCCAGTGGAGCCCCAGCGTCATGAGGTAGATTTTGTAGAGGCCGGGGAGGACTTCTGTTCCTGGGAACTAGCTGTGTTGTGCAGCTTTATTCCTCTGCCCCTACCTCTGGCAAGAAAGGACGCACCTCGCACTTTCTTGTTTCTTTGTGACCGAAAGGACTGCATTTGATAATGCGGAGCTTTCTTATGCTGTGAGGGAACATAAGGTAAAAAATTTGATTTTCCAACTGTAGCTGTGCGTGTTAATGCTTTGTCCATCCTACGGGAGGATTTCCATCGTAACCTATCCGTTGATGGAATAGGATACGCCATAAGAATCCTTTTGGAAATCTGCAGTCTTTTATCTGGAGATTCCCAAGCTTTTTCACATAACTCGTTCAGCTCGTGTGACCCCCTCAAAGGTTACCTCAGGCTTCTTTCCCTTGTACATATGTACCCTCTTGTCAGGGACAGGGGGTTCCTCTGTGATGTGCAAAACATCTTTTATTGCCATAATCATATTTCGAATGGATTTTGCCAATTTTGGCTGTAACTTTGCATCATCGTAATCGACACTGGAGTCAGAATCCGTGTCGGTATCTGTGTCAACAATCTGGGATAGTGGGCGCTTATGAGACCCTGACAGTCCCTGCAACATAGGATCAGGCATGGGTTGAGTCCCTGACTGTCCCAAAGCTTCAGCCTTGTCTAATCTTTTGTACAATGAGTTTACACTAGCATTTAAAACATTCCACATATCCATCCAATCAGGTGTCAGCGGAGACACCACATTAATTTGCTCCCGCTCCTCTCTAATATAGCCTTCTACCTCAGACATGTCGACACACGTGTACCGACACACCACACACACAGGGAATACTTTTTCTGAAGACAGTTTCCCCACAAGGCCCTTTGGAGAGACAGAGAGAGAGTATGCCAGCACACTCCCCAGCGCTATATAACCCAGGAATAACACAGTAACTTAATGTTTGTCCAGTAGCGCTGCTGTATGTAATTTGCGCCGAATTATGTGCCCCCCCTCTCTTTTCAACCCTCTTCTCTACCGTGGTATAAGCAGGGGAGAGTCCGGGGAGCTTCCTCTCAGCGGTGCTGTGGAGAAAAAATGGCGCTGGTGAGTGCTGAGGGAGAAGCCCCGCCCCCTCGGCGGCGGGCTTCTGTCCCGCTTAAACTGTAAAATTGGTGGGGGCTCATACATATATACAGTGCCCAGCTGTATATATGTTATATTTTTGCCAAAAAGAGGTTTATATTGCTGCCCAGGGCGCCCCCCCTGCGCCCTGCACCCTTACAGTGACCGGAGTATGTGAGGTGTATGGGAGCAATGGCGCACAGCTGCAGTGCTGTACGCTACCTCAGTGAAGATCATGAACTCTGTGGAGCCCGTCTATCCCCATGGTCCTTACGGAGTCCCCAGCATCCTCTAGGACGTTAGAGAAACTAGGATTTTAATACCTACCGGTAAATCCTTTTCTCTTAGTCTGTTGAGGATGCTGGGCACCCGTCCCAGTGTGTACTGTGTCTGCAGTTATTAAATGGCCCTTAACTCCAGAACATTTATGTGGAGACAACTTTCCTGACTTGACCATCTTCCTTGGACGTTTTCCCCCTGTGTGACTGCTCCCCAGCCTCGGAGGGTTGCATCTGTGGTCCCTAGGATCCAGTCCTGGATCCCGAACCATCGCCCCTCTAGGAGGTGAGAACTGTGCAGCCACCAATGGAGTGAGATTCTGGTCTTGGAAGACAGGATTATCCTCCGGTGCATGTGTAGGTGGGATCCGGACCAATTGTCCAACAGGTCCCACTGGAACACTCTGGCATGGAACCTGCCAAACTGAATGGCCTCGTAGGCCACAACCATCTTCCCCTGCAACTGAATGCATTGATGGATTAACACTCTTGCTGGTTTCAGAATTTGTTTGACCAGACTCTGGATCTCCATAGCCTTTCCACTGGAAGAAAACCTCTTCTGTGTCCAGTATGTGTTATGATTCCAGCACTCTGGTCAGAGAAGATCTTATGGCAAGGACCGGAGCACTGGAACGGAATGCTGGGGAAGGGAGCAGGACAGGAAAATAGCCCCTGGCGCCCTAACTCTGTTGTCTCACCCGTGTTGTCAGAAATCCCCAGCGAGACTATGGTTTCTTGAGCCCTTGGCAGCCGCATTTGAAGGGCGGATTATGTCTGCCCAACTTCGATGCCCCCCGGTCTTAATGAGAGACAAAGGGAAACCCGAGACAGGGTGATAACAAGAGGCCCTCTAACTAAACAACCAGGCCAGGGGATAAGCAAACTCAAAACTATAATATGTGCGGAGAAACCGCCAGGAAAAAGGACAACCAAAATATCCACTTGTCCAATTCTCCTACCCGGCACCGCCGAGTACCAGAGAGGACTTGTGGAAGCGGAACCCTCCGCAAATGCTCCAAACACAAAATATAAAAGGTAAAGCGGCTGAGCCGCAACACACGGCAGAGCCGCAACTCACGAACACCACTGGATATAAAACGGTGATCAGTCAGGACTCCAGGGAACCAAACGACCTCTTGGGATGAGATGACAACTCCCGAATACCGGACTTCTGCTGACTGGAATGACCGGATACAGCAGGACTGGAAACAGACTCTCAGCAAACAAAGGCAGCATGCAGGAAGCTATTACCGGCATCTGTGAGAAGCCCTGGGAGTGTATTTAACAAGGAGTCCTCCAATCAGCTGCTAATGGCTGATTAGAATAAATGCCGTGCAGCTGCCTTGCTGCACGGCCAGAGAGCAGGTGAATATCTTTATTTCCTAAAGCCTAGCAACGGGGAACGCGGTCCGCCAGTGGCGTCCCCGTTGCTAGGGTCCGTGCGGCTCAGCGCGCCCGGCGTCTAGCGTTGCTAGGGAGCCGGCGGCTGTACGTGCACGGCATCTCTAGTTGCTAGGCGCCGGGCCGCGCAGACCATCAAGCGGACCCCGGCGCCTAACAGTACCCCCCCCTTGAGGAGGGGTCAAGGAACCCCTAAAGCCAGGTTTCTGAGGAAATTCCCGAAAAAATGCCCTCTTGAGCCTCGGGGCATGAAGATCCTTATCCAGGACCCAAGACCTTTCCTCCGGACCATAGCCTTTCCAGTGAACCAGAAAATACAGCCGATCCCGGGACAATTTGGAATCGAGAACCTTCTCTACCAAGAACTCCTGTTGTCCCTGTACATCCACTGGAGATCTACCCTGAGAGATCTTCCGAGGAAATCTACTGGAAGAAACGTATTGTTTCAACAGGGAACAATGAAACGTATTTCCAATCCTGAGAGATCTTGGTAAACGTAACCGAAAGGCAACTGGGTTGACTCTTTTAATAATAAGAAATGGCCCAATAAATTTGGGTCCCAGTCTAGCTGAGGATTGTCGAAGCCTGATGTTGCGAGTCGACAACCACACCCTATCTCCCACCTTAAAAGTGCAAGGACGTCGGAGCCTGTCAGAAAATTTCTTCTCTCGAAAGGCCGCTTTTCTGAGAGCAAGGTGCACCTTTTTCCAAATGGCTCTGAGATGGGAGGTTAAGGTAAGCGAGGAGACTGAGGAATGATGAAAAAAAGAATTAGCTCTGGGGTGAAAACCAAAAACTGAAAAGAATGGAGACTCTTTAGTGGAGGAATGACAAGAATTATTGTAAGCAAATTCAGCCAACGGAAGAAACTCGGACCAATCATTCTGGAGTTTGGCTGAATACAAGCGCAAATATTGTTTCAATGATTGGTTAACTCGTTCGGTTTGCCCGTTGGATTGTGGGTGGTAACCGGATGTTAACGACAATTTCATCTTCAATGAGGCACAAAAACATTTCCAGAATTGTGCGATGAATTGTGGACCCCGATCAGAAACAATATCAGTAGGCAACCCATGAAGCCTGAATACATGGCGGAGAAACAAAACTGCCAACCCTTGGGCAGAAGGCAATCGGGGAAGAGCAATAAAATGAGCCATTTTACTGAAACGGTACACTACCACCTATATGACTCGGAATCCGGCTGAAAGGGGAAGGTCAACCACAAAATCCATGGAAATATGAGACCACGGCCTGAGAGGAACATTTAAGGGCATAAGTTGCCCGATGGGCAAGGAACGGGGAACCTTATGCTGTGCACAAACCTGACATGAATAAACAAATTCCTTGACGTCTTTAGAAAGACCAGGCCACCATACTGAGCGAGAGACTAACTCCAATGTCTTAGAGACTCCTGGATGCCCTGAAACTTTGTTATCATGGAATTCCGTTAAAACAGTAACTCTCAAAAACTCAGGGACGTAAAGACGACCAGCAGGAGTAATTCTAGGAGCTTGGTGTTGAAGCTGTTTTAACTGGGTAAATAAATCTTGTGTGAGGCCCGCCCAGTGACCGAAGATGGAAGTATGGGGGTAACAGGATTGTTATTGTGAACCGGAAGAAAGCTATGTGACAGGGCATCAGCCTTAGTATTCTTGGAACCAGGCCTGAAAGTGATTATAAATTTGAAACGCGTAAAAAATAATGCCCAACGTGCCTGCCGGGCATTAAGCCGCTTAGCCGATTCAATGTATTGCAGGTTCTTATGGTCAGTCAATACCGAAATAGTATGTTTTGCTCCCTCCAGCCAATGCCTCCACTCCTCGAAAGCCCATTTTACCGCCAGTAACTCCCGATTACCAACGTCATAGTTGGATTCAGCGGAGGAGAATTTCATTGACATAAAGGCACAAGGATGTAACTCCAGAGACTCCGGATCCTTTTGAGAAAGGATAGCCCCCACTCCAACCTCCGAGGCATCAACCTCCACCACAAAGGGCAATTCCGGATTAGGATGTCTGAGGACTGGAGCCGAGACAAAGGCTTGTTTCAAGGCCCGGAAGGACAACTCAGCTTCACGCGACCAGTTGGTAGGATCCGCTCCTTTCTTTGTCAGAGCTACAATGGGAGCAACCAGGTCAGAAAAAGAATGAATGAACCTCCTATAATAATTTGCAAACCCTAAAAAACGCTTAATTGCTTTTAAATTGGTGGGTTGCGCCCAACTAAGGATGGCCTGGAGTTTCTTTGGTTCCATGGAAAATCCCTGAGGGGAAATTATGTACCCTAAAAAAGATACTTCCGTGACATGAAACTCACACTTCTCCAGCTTGGCATATAAATGATTCTCACATAACTTTTGAAGAACCAGACGCACCTGGGTAACATGTTGTTCCATTGATTTAGAAAAAATCAGGATGTCGTCTAAGTAAACGACCACGAATTTCCCTAGGAAGTCACGGAGCACATCGTTAATGAGGTCTTGAAAAACTGCCGGAGCATTGGACAGGCCGAACGGCATCACCAGGTATTCGTAGTGACCCGACTGAGTACTGAAGGCCGTTTTCCACTCATCTCCAGATTTAATTCGGATGAGGTTGTACGCTCCTCTAAGGTCAATTTTAGAAAAAATCACAGCAGAACGTAACTGATCAAAGAGTACAGAAATCAACGGCAAAGGATAGGTGTTTTTAACTGAGATCTTATTCAGGGCTCTAAAATCAATGCAAGGTCTAAGCGAGCCATCCTTTTTCTCCACAAAGAAGAAGCCTGCACTTAAAGGAGATTTTGATGGTCTAATAAATCCTTTCTCAAGGCTCTCCTTTACATAATCATTCATAGCCGCAGTTTCTGGCCCGGATAATGCATATAATCTTCCCTTTGGCAATGCGGCACCAGGAATTAACTCAATAGCACAATCATAAGGCCGATGGGGAGGCAGAATGTCCGCATTGCCTTTGGAGAAAACATCAGCAAACTCCTGGTATTCCACCGGAATGAGTTCTGGAATGATAGCTGCTACTCTGACTGGAAACGTGATACATTCCTTATCACAAAAAGTACCCCAATGTGAAATCTCCCCCGACCGCCAATCAATGGTGGGATTATGAAAGGCCAGCCAAGGGTGACCCAGAACAACTGGAACTGCTGGGCAATGTGTAAGAAAGAACTCGATTTTCTCGGAATGTAGAGCTCCTACTGTAAGTAGTACAGGGGGTGTACGGAGAGAAATAATCCCATTAGACAGCGGACTCCCATCTAAGCCATGCATGGTGACACACCTACCCAAAGATAACTGAGGAATGCCTAAGGCCTTAGCCCAAGTTAAATCCATAAAGTTTCCTGCAGCTCCACTGTCAACAAAAGCCGACACCGAAGAACTGAGGCTGCCAAAGGAAACTTTTACTGGGACTAAAAGGGAGTTATTCGAGGAGATAAGCTGCAGACCTAGGTGAACCCCCTCACAATTCACCTGGTCAAAGCGTTTCCCGACTTGTTTGGACAATTACGAGCAAAATGTCCCTTACCCCCACAGTACAGACAAAGACCAGAATTTTGCCTTCTGGCTCTTTCTTCAGGAGACAGCCGGGAGAGACCCATCTGCATGGTCTCCGCTACGTCTTCAGGAATGGAATATACACACGGACTTGACCTTACAGGTGCTCCTTTTTCAGCCCTCCGCTCTCTGAGACGACGATCAATCTTAATAGAAAGCTCCATGAGTTTATCGAGAGTCTCAGGAGCGGGGTACTGAAGGAGACTGTCTTTTATAGACTCTGATAAGCCGAGGCGAAACTGACTGCGCAGGGCTGGGTCATTCCAGCCACAGTCGTTCGACCAACGGCGAAACTCCGTACAATAAACCTCTGCAGGATTTCTACCCTGTCTGAGAGCGCGCAACTGACTTTCAGCGGACGCCTCTCTATCAGGGTCATCATACAAGAGCCCTAAAGACTCAAAAAAAGCGTCAACTGACAACAATGCCGGATCCTCTGCTCTTAAACCAAATGCCCAGGTCTGAGGATCCCCCTTGAGCAAAGAAATAATAAACCCGACCCGCTGAGATTCAGTACCCGAGGAAGTCGGTCTTAAACGAAAATAAAGTTTACAGGATTCTTTAAAATTAAAAAACTCTTTTCTATCACCAGAAAAACGGTCAGGCAAATGCATCTTTGGTTCAGGGACTACCCTTGGGGAAGCTCGCAAAAGATCTTCCTGCGACTTCACCCGAAGAGAAAGATCCTGAACCATCTGAGTAAGTTCTTGAATCTGGCTGACTAAGAGCTGACCAGGATTTGGCCCTAAACCTGTTGGATTCATGAGGCCGATAAACTCTCACAAAACTGAATGAGAAAAAATTAAACCCCGTTTAATTTTAAGTTTTGGTATGGCCGGTAATAATGTTATGATTCCAGCACTCTGATCAGAGAAGATCTTATGGCAAGGACTGGAGCACTGGAACGGAATGCTGGGGAAGGGAGCAGGACAGGAAAATAGCCCCTGGCGCCCTAACTCTGTTGTCTCACCCGTGTTGTCAGAAATCCCCTGCGAGACTATGGTTTCTTGAGCCCTTGGCAGCCGCGTTTGAAGGGCGGATTATGTCTGCCCAACTTCGATGCCCCCCGGTCTTAATGAGAGACAAAGGGAAACCTGAGACAGGGTGATAACAAGAGGCCCTCTAACTAAACAACCAGGCCAGGGGCTAAGCAAACTCAAAACTATAATATGTGCGGAGAAACCGCCAGGAAAAAGGACAACCAAAATATCCACTTGTCCAATTCTCCTACCCGGCACCGCCAAGTACCAGAGAGGACTTGTGGAAGCGGAACCCTCCGCAAATGCTCCAAACACAAAATATAAAAGGTAAAGCGGCTGAGCCGCAACACACGGCAGAGCCGCAACTCACGAACACCACTGGATATAAAACGGTGATCAGTCAGGACTCCAGGGAACCAAACGACCTCTTGGGATGAGATGACAACTCCCGAATACTGGACTTCTGCGGACTGGAATGACCGGATACAGCAGGACTGGAAACAGACTCTCAGCAAACAAAGGCAGCATGCAGGAAGCTATTACCGGCGTCTGTGAGAAGCCCTGGGAGTGTATTTAACAAGGAGTCCTCCAATCAGCTGCTAAAGGCTGATTAGAATAAATGCCGTGCAGCTGCCTTGCTGCACGGCCAGAGAGCAGGTGAATATCTTAATTTCCTAAAGCCTAGCAACGGGGAACGCGGTCCGCCAGTGGCGTCCCCGTTGCTAGGGTCCGTGCGGCTCAGCGCGCCCGGCGTCTAGCGTTGCTAGGGAGCCGGCGGCTGTACGTGCACGGCGTCTCTAGTTGCTAGGCGCCGGGCCGCGTAGACCATCAAGCCTAACAGTATGACTCCCAAAAACAACAACCGCGTCATTGGGACCAACTGCGATTTTGGCAAGTTTAGGAGCCAACCATGTTGTTGAAGAACTGTCAGGGAGAGTGCAATGTTTTGCACCAACTGGTCCCTGGATCTCGCCTTTATCAGGAGATCATCCAAGTACGGGATAATTGTGACTCCTTGCTTGCGAAGGAGAACCATAATTTCCGCCATCACCCTGGTTAAAATCCTTGGAGCCGTGGACAGACCAAACGGCAATGTCTGAAATTGGTAATGACAATCCTGAATTGCAAACCTTAGGTAGCTTGAGGCAGTGGCTAAATGGGAACATGTAAGTAGGCATCCTTTATGTCTACCAAAACCATGAAATCTCCGTCCTCCGGACTGGAGATCACTGCCCTGAGAAATTCCATCTTGAAATTGAATTTCTTTAGGAAGAAATTGAGGGATTTCAGATTTAAGATTGGTCTGACTGAGCCGTCCGGCTTCGGGACCACGAAGAGGCTTGAATAAAAACCTTCTCCCTGCTGACTAAAGCCAATTTGAACAATCGGTGAGGGGGAACGTCTTGAAACCCCAGTTTGTACCCTTGGGACACTATTTGTAAAACCCACGAGTCCAGGTCCGAATGAATCCAGAACTGACTGAAGAGTTTTAGACGTGCCCCCACTGGTGTGGGCTCCTGCAAGAAAGCCCCAGTGTCATGCAGTGGATTTGGCAGAAGCAGAGGACAATCTCTGGTCCTGCGATCTTGAAGAGGCTACAGACCTCTTCCTTTTCCTTCCTCTACCTGCAAAGAAAGGGGAATCTTAACTTCTTGCATATCTATTGGGCCAAAATGACTGCGGTAGATAATGATGCGTCTTCATCCGTTGAGAGGGAACATAGGGCAAGAAGGTTGACTTACCATTGAAATGAGGATGCATCTTGCTGCCTTTCCAATGAAGCAAGTTTAATTTAGTAATAGGTGAAAAACCATCCTTACAAAGGTGTTAATCAGAGACTTGGCTTTGTGGACACTTTTCAGAGAACAAATTTGTTAGCATAAAAATAAAGCCAGAAAATGAAGAGCTGTTTAATCACTCAATTGGATTTTTCTGCCAGCATATTTTTTTTCTCTGCAACCCACTGCTAAATTGTGCTTCCTAGCTGTTTTTATAAAATCACTGAATCAAATCTAACTCTGATTACATCAGAGAAGGCCAGGTACCCTAAACCATAACAGGGGGTTTGAAATTTTGACTTGTCTACTTAAAGATCACCAAAATCTGATGACAAGGTCAATTAGGTCCCTGGGTGGGATTGAACCACCAACCTTATGGTTAATAGCCGTACATACTAACTGATTGCGCCACAGAGACACTTTGCAAAAGTCCATACTGACAAAGGCTAATAAGCATTCATCTAAAACGTTTCCTAGAAAAACTTTAAAAAGTCAATAATCTGGAGAGTTTTTGTAAGATGTTTCTTCCATCAACCAACGAAGAAACACATTGGTACTTTCCCATGATGAGTGAGTGCTTCAGGATCTCTTGCACTTACATGTGCAGCAGAGTACTGCAATGGAAGCATGCTGGGCCCATAACCCAGAGGTAGGCAGATTGAAACTATCCTCTGCTATATGCATTTTTTTTTGTTAATTAAAGTAATCCAAAACTGGGATTGATATTTTGTCTCTTTTATTTTTACTTAAAGTACAATAACTTTTACCATTTTAATTTGTTTTAATAGTATATTGACAGTATTGTTTTCTTTCAAAAATCCACTTCATTTTCTTTACCCTATTATTAAAATGGTAATTGACAAAAACAAACTACATTGTCACCAGAAGAGCAATACAAAATGTACAAGTGATATATTAAAATCATCTTTCCAGCTTGAATTTCAATGAAGCATTGGGTCAACAATTTTGTGAGAAACATCTTCACCCTTAAATAAAGATTTTCTTAATTCCTTACCTGTGTGCTAATTAGATATCACCTTGTTTTCACATTAAACAGACTTCCACATGAGAAAGCAGCAAGGATGCAGTGGCGTTAATGTTTCCTGGTGTCAACCTGTATTATTTCAGTAGACATTGAAATGAGGATACATCTTGCTGCCTTTCCAATGAAGCAAGTTTAATTTAGTAATAGGTGAAAAACCATCCCTACAAAGGTGTTAATCAGAGACTTGGCTTTGTGGACACTTTTCAGAGAACAAATTTGTTAGCATAAAAATAAAGCCAGAAAATGAAGAGCTGTTTAATCACGCAATTTGGTTTTTTTGCCAGCATATTTCTTTTTCTCTGCAACCCACTGCTAAATTGTGCTTCCTAGATGTTTTTATAAAATCACTGAATCAAATCTAACTCTGATTACATCAGAGAAGGCCAGGTACCCTACACCATAACAGGGGGTATGAAATTTGACTTGTCTACTTAAAGATCACCAAAATCTGATAACAAAGTCAATTACGTCCCTGGATAGGATTGAACCACCAACCTTTTGGTTAATAGCCGTACACACTAACTGATTGCGCCACAGAGACACTTTGCTAAAAGTACATACTGACAAATGCTAATAAGCATTCATCTAAAACGTTTCCTAGAAAAACTTAAAAAAGTCAATAATCTGGAGAGTTTTTGTAAGCTGTCTTGTACCTTTGCATTTTTCTCCCAAACGAAGGAAACTAGAAAGAAAATTTTAAAGCCTCCTGTTAGGCCATCATCTACACGACATAGCCCTGAATTTTCCAATGCGCAGCTCTTTGCAAAAGAGAGATAATGGCAAGGAAAAGCTGTCTTGTACCATTGCATTTTTCTCCCAAACGAAGGACACTAGAAAGAAAATTTTAAAGCCTCCTGTTAGGCCATCATCTACACGACATAGCCCTGAATTTTCCAATGCGCAGCTCTTTGCAAAAGAGAGATATTGGCAAGGAAAATCTGTCTTGTACCTTTGCATTTTTCTCCCAAACGAAGGTCACTAGAAAGAAAAATTTAAAGCCTCCTGTTAGGCCATCATCTACACGACATAGCCCTGAATTTTCCAATGCGTAGCTCTTTGCAAAAGAGAGATATTGGCAAGGAAAAGCTGTCTTGTACCTGTGCATTTTTCTCCCAAACGAAGGACACTAGAATTAAAATTTTAAAGCCTCCTGTTAGGCCATCATCTACACGACATAGCCCTGAATTTTCCAATGCGCAGCTCTTTGCAAAAGAGAGATATTGGCAAGGAAAAGCTGTCTTGTACCTTTGCATTTTTCTCCCAAACGAAGGTCACTAGAAAGAAAATGTTAAAGCATCCTGTTAGGCCATCATCTACACGACATAGCCCTGAATTTTCCAATGCGTAGCTCTTTGCAAAAGAGAGATATTGGCAAGGAAAAGCTGTCTTGTACCTTTGCATTTGTCTCCCAAACGAAGGACACTAGAATTAAAATTTTAAAGCCTCCTGTTAGGCCATCATCTACACGACATAGCCCTGAATTTTCCAATGCGCAGCTCTTTGCAAAAGAGAGATCTTGGCAAGGAAAAGCTTTCTTGTACCATTGCATTTTTCTCCCAAACGAAGGACACTAGAAAGAAAATTTTAAAGCCTCCTGGTAGGCCATCATCTACACGACATAGCCCTGAATTTTCCAATGCGCAGCTCTTTGCAAAAGAGAGATATTGGCAAGGAAAAGCTGTCTTGTACCTTTGCATTTTTCTCCCAAACGAAGGACACTAGAATTAAAATTTTAAAGCCTCCTGTTAGGCCATCATCTACACGATATAGCCCTGAATTTTCCAATGCGCAGCTCTTTGCAAAAGAGAGATATTGGCAAGGAAAAGCTGTCTTGTACCTTTGCATTTTTCTCCCAAACGAAGGTCACTAGAAAGAAAATTTTAAAGCCTCCTGTTAAGCCATCATCTACACGACATAGCCCTGAATTTTCCAATGCGTAGCTCTTTGCAAAAGAGAGATATTGGCAAGGAAAAGCTGTCTTGTACCTTTGCATTTTTCTCCCAAACGAAGGACACTAGAAAGAAACTTTTAAAGCCTCCTGTTAGGCCATCATCTACACGACATAGCCCTGAATTTTCCAATGCGCAGCTCTTTGCAAAAGAGAGATATTGGCAAGGAAAAGCTTTCTTGTACCATTGCATTTTTCTCCCAAACGAAGGACACTAGAAAGACAATTTTAAAGCCTCCTGTTAGGCCATCATCTACACGACATAGCCCTGAATTTTCCAATGCGCAGCTCTTTGCAAAATAGAGATATTGGCAAGGAAAAGCTGTCTTGTACCTTTGCATTTTTCTCCCAAACGAAGGTCACTAGAAAGAAAATTTTAAAGCCTCCTGTTAAGCCATCATCTACACGACATAGCCCTGAATTTTCCAATGCGTAGCTCTTTGCAAAAGAGAGATATTGGCAAGGAAAAGCTGTCTTGTACCTTTGCATTTTTCTCCCAAACGAAGGACACTAGAATTAAAATTTTAAAGCCTCCTGTTAGGCCATCATCTAAACGACATAGCCCTGAATTTTCCAATGCGCAGCTCTTTGCAAAAGAGAGATATTGGCAAGGAAAAGCTGTCTTGTACCATTGCATTTTTCTCCCAAACGAAGGTCACTAGAAAGAAAATTTTAAAGCCTCCTGTTAGGCCATCATCTACACGATATAGCCCTGAATTTTCCAATGCGTAGCTCTTTGCAAAAGAGAGATATTGGCAAGGAAAAGCTGTCTTGTACCTTTGCATTTTTCTCCCAAACGAAGGAAACTAGAAAGAAAATTTTAAAGCCTCCTGTTAGGCCATCATCTACACGACATAGCCCTGAATTTTCCAATGTGCAGCTCTTTGCAAAAGAGAGATATTGGCAAGGAAAAGCTGTCTTGTACCATTGCATTTTTCTCCCAAACGAAGGACACTAGAAAGAAAATTTTAAAGCCTCCTGTTAGGCCATCATCTACACGACACAGCCCTGAATTTTCCAATGCGCAGCTCTTTGCAAAAGAGAGATATTGGCAAGGAAAATCTGTCTTGTACCTTTGCATTTTTCTCCCAAACGAAGGTCACTAGAAAGAAAATTTTAAAGCCTCCTGTTAGGCCATCATCTACACGACATAGCCCTGAATTTTCCAATCGTAGCTCTTTGCAAAAGAGAGATATTGGCAAGGAAAAGCTGTCTTGTACCTTTGCATTTTTCTCCCAAACGAAGGACACTAGAATTAAAATTTTAAAGCCTCCTGTTAGGCCATCATCTACACGACATAGCCCTGAATTTTCCAATGCGCAGCTCTTTGCAAAAGAGAGATATTGGCAAGGAAAAGCTGTCTTGTACCTTTGCATTTTTCTCCCAAACGAAGGTCACTAGAAAGAAAATGTTAAAGCCTCCTGTTAGGCCATCATCTACACGACATAGCCCTGAATTTTCCAATGCCTAGCTCTTTGCAAAAGAGAGATATTGGCAAGGAAAAGCTGTCTTGTACCTTTGCATTTTTCTCCCAAACGAAGGACACTAGAAAGAAAATGTTAAAGCCTCCTGTTAGGCCATCATCTACACGACATAGCCCTGAATTTTCCAATGCCTAGCTCTTTGCAAAAGAGAGATATTGGCAAGGAAAAGCTGTCTTGTACCTTTGCATTTTTCTCCCAAACGAAGGTCACTAGAAAGAAAATTTTAAAGCCTCCTGTTAGGCCATCATCTACACGACATAGCCCTGAATTTTCCAATGCGCAGCTCTTTGCAAAAGAGAGATCTTGGCAAGGAAAAGCTTTCTTGTACCATTGCATTTTTCTCCCAAACGAAGGACACTAGAAAGAAAATTTTAAAGTCTCCTGTTAGGCCATCATCTACACGACATAGCCCTGATTTTTCCAAAGCGTAGCTCTTTGCAAAAGAGAGATATTGGCAAGGAAAAGCTGTCTTGTACCTTTGCATTTTTCTCCCAAACGAAGGACACTAGAATTAAAATTTTAAAGCCTCCTGTTAGGCCATCATCTAAACGACATAGCCCTGAATTTTCCAATGCGCAGCTCTTTGCAAAAGAGAGATATTGGCAAGGAAAAGCTGTCTTGTACCATTGCATTTTTCTCCCAAACGAAGGTCACTAGAAAGAAAATTTTAAAGCCTCCTGTTAGGCCATCATCTACACGACATAACCCTGAATTTTCCAATGCGTAGCTCTTTGCAAAAGAGAGATATTGGCAAGGAAAAGCTGTCTTGTACCTTTGCATTTTTCTCCCAAACGAAGGAAACTAGAAAGAAAATTTTAAAGCCTCCTGTTAGGCCATCATCTACACGACATAGCCCTGAATTTTCCAATGCGCAGCTCTTTGCAAAAGAGAGATATTGGCAAGGAAAAGCTGTCTTGTACCATTGCATTTTTCTCCCAAACGAAGGACACTAGAAAGAAAATTTTAAAGCCTCCTGTTAGGCCATCATCTACACGACATAGCCCTGAATTTTCCAATGCGCAGCTCTTTGCAAAAGAGAGATATTGGCAAGGAAAATCTGTCTTGTACCTTTGCATTTTTCTCCCAAACGAAGGTCACTAGAAAGAAAATTTTAAAGCCTCCTGTTAGGCCATCATCTACACGACATAGCCCTGAATTTTCCAATCGTAGCTCTTTGCAAAAGAGAGATATTGGCAAGGAAAAGCTGTTTGTACCTTTGCATTTTTCTCCCAAACGAAGGACACTAGAATTAAAATTTTAAAGCCTCCTGTTAGGCCATCATCTACACGACATAGCCCTGAATTTTCCAATGCGCAGCTCTTTGCAAAAGAGAGATATTGGCAAGGAAAAGCTGTCTTGTACCTTTGCATTTTTCTCCCAAACGAAGGTCACTAGAAAGAAAATGTTAAAGCCTCCTGTTAGGCCATCATCTACACGACATAGCCCTGAATTTTCCAATGCCTAGCTCTTTGCAAAAGAGAGATCTTGGCAAGGAAAAGCTTTCTTGTACCATTGCATTTTTCTCCCAAACGAAGGACACTAGAAAGAAAATTTTAAAGCCTCCTGTTAGTCCATCATCTACACGACATAGCCCTGAATTTTCCAATGCGCAGCTCTTTGCAAAAGAGAGATATTGGCAAGGAAAAGCTGTCTTGTACCTTTGCATTTTTCTCCCAAACGAAGGACACTAGAATTAAAATTTTAAAGCCTCCTGTTAGGCCATCATCTACACGATATAGCCCTGAATTTTCCAATGCGCAGCTCATTGCAAAAGAGAGATATTGGCAAGGAAAAGCTGTCTTGTACCTTTGCATTTTTCTCCCAAACGAAGGTCACTAGAAAGAAAATTGTAAAGCCTCCTGTTAAGCCATCATCTACACGACATAGCCCTGAATTTTCCAATGCGTAGCTCTTTGCAAAAGAGAGATATTGGCAAGGAAAAGCTGTCTTGTACCTTTGCATTTTTCTCCCAAACGAAGGACACTAGAATTAAAATTTTAAAGCCTCCTGTTAGGCCATCATCTACACGACATAGCCCTAAATTTTCCAAAGCGCAGCTCTTTGCAAAAGAGAGATATTGGCAAGGAAAAGCTGTCTTGTACCATTGCATTTTTCTCCCAAACGAAGGACACTAGAAAGAAAATTTTAAAGCCTCCTGTTAGACCATCATCTACACGGCATAGCCATGAATTTTCCAATGCGCCGCTCTTTGCAAAAGAGAGATATTGGCAAGGAAAAGCTATCTTGTACCATTGCATTTTTCTCCCAAACGAAGGACACTAGAAAGAAAATTTTAAAGCCTCCTGTTAGGCCATCATCTACACGACATAGCCCTGAATTTTCCAATGCGCAGCTCTTTGCAAAAGAGAGATATTGGCAAGGAAAATCTGTCTTGTACCTTTGCATTTTTCTCCCAAACGAAGGACACTAGAAATAAAATTTTAAAGCCTCCTGTTAGGCCATCATCTACACGACATAGCCCTGAATTTTCCAATGCGCAGCTCTTTGCAAAAGAGAGATATTGGCAAGGAAAAGCTGTCTTGTTCCTTTGCATTTTTCTCCAAAACGAAGGTCACTAGAAAGAAAATGTTAAAGCCTCCTGTTAGGCCATCATCTACACGACATAGCCCTGAATTTTCCAATGCGTAGCTCTTTGCAAAAGAGAGATATTGGCAAGGAAAAGCTGTCTTGTACCTTTGCATTTTTCTCCCAAACGAAGGACACTAGAAAGAAAATTTTAAAGCCTCCTGTTAGGCCATCATCTACACGACATAGCCCTGAATTTTCCAATGCGCAGCTCTTTGCAAAAGAGAGATACTGGCAAGGAAAAGCTGTCTTGTACCTTTGCATTTTTCTCCCAAACGAAGGACACTAGAATGAAAATTTTAAAGCCTCCTGTTAGACCATCATCTACACGACATAGCCCTGAATTTTCCAATGCGCAGCTCTTTGCAAAAGAGAGATATTGGCAAGGAAAAGCTGTCTTGTACCTTTGCATTTTTCTCCCAAACGAAGGACACTAGAAAGAAACTTTTAAAGCCTCCTGTTAGGCCATCATCTACACGACATAGCCCTGAATTTTCCAATGCGCAGCTCTTTGCAAAAGAGAGATATTGGCAAGGAAAAGCTGTCTTGTACCTTTGCATTTTTCTCCCAAACGAAGGACACTAGAAAGAAACTTTTAAAGCCTCCTGTTAGGCCATCATCTACACGACATAGCCCTGAATTTTCCAATGCGCAGCTCTTTGCAAAAGAGAGATATTGGCAAGGAAAAGCTTTCTTGTACCATTGCATTTTTCTCCCAAACGAAGGACACTAGAAAGACAATTTTAAAGCCTCCTGTTAGGCCATCATCTACACGACATAGCCCTGAATTTTCCAATGCGCAGCTCTTTGCAAAAGAGAGATATTGGCAAGGAAAAGCTGTCTTGTACCTTTGCATTTTTCTCCCAAACGAAGGACACTAGAATTAAAATTTTAAAGCCTCCTGTTAGACCATCATCTACACGGCATAGCCATGAATTTTCCAATGCGCAGCTCTTTGCAAACGAGAGATATTGGCAAGAAAAAGCTGTCTTGTACCTTTGCATTTTTCTCCCAAACGAAGGACACTAGAAAGAAAATTTAAAAGCCTCCTGTTAGGCCATCATCTACACGACATAGCCCTGAATTTTCCAAAGCGCAGCTCTTTGCAAAAGAGAGATATTGGCAAGGAAAAGCTGTCTTGTACCATTGCATTTTTCTCCCAAACGAAGGACACTAGAATTAAAATTTTAAAGCCTCCTGTTAGGCCATCATCTAAACGACATAGCCCTGAATTTTCCAATGCGCAGCTCTTTGCAAAAGAGAGATATTGGCAAGGAAAAGCTGTCTTGTACCATTGCATTTTTCTCCCAAACGAAGGTCACTAGAAAGAAAATTTTAAAGCCTCCTGTTAGGCCATCATCTACACGATATAGCCCTGAATTTTCCAATGCGTAGCTCTTTGCAAAAGAGAGATATTGGCAAGGAAAAGCTGTCTTGTACCTTTGCATTTTTCTCCCAAACGAAGGAAACTAGAAAGAAAATTTTAAAGCCTCCTGTTAGGCCATCATCTACACGACATAGCCCTGAATTTTCCAATGCGCAGCTCTTTGCAAAAGAGAGATATTGGCAAGGAAAAGCTGTCTTGTACCATTGCATTTTTCTCCCAAACGAAGGACACTAGAAAGAAAATTTTAAAGCCTCCTGTTAGGCCATCATCTACACGACACAGCCCTGAATTTTCCAATGCGCAGCTCTTTGCAAAAGAGAGATATTGGCAAGGAAAATCTGTCTTGTACCTTTGCATTTTTCTCCCAAACGAAGGTCACTAGAAAGAAAATTTTAAAGCCTCCTGTTAGGCCATCATCTACACGACATAGCCCTGAATTTTCCAATCGTAGCTCTTTGCAAAAGAGAGATATTGGCAAGGAAAAGCTGTCTTGTACCTTTGCATTTTTCTCCCAAACGAAGGACACTAGAATTAAAATTTTAAAGCCTCCTGTTAGGCCATCATCTACACGACATAGCCCTGAATTTTCCAATGCGCAGCTCTTTGCAAAAGAGAGATATTGGCAAGGAAAAGCTGTCTTGTACCTTTGCATTTTTCTCCCAAACGAAGGTCACTAGAAAGAAAATGTTAAAGCCTCCTGTTAGGCCATCATCTACACGACATAGCCCTGAATTTTCCAATGCCTAGCTCTTTGCAAAAGAGAGATATTGGCAAGGAAAAGCTGTCTTGTACCTTTGCATTTTTCTCCCAAACGAAGGACACTAGAAAGAAAATGTTAAAGCCTCCTGTTAGGCCATCATCTACACGACATAGCCCTGAATTTTCCAATGCCTAGCTCTTTGCAAAAGAGAGATATTGGCAAGGAAAAGCTGTCTTGTACCTTTGCATTTTTCTCCCAAACGAAGGTCACTAGAAAGAAAATTTTAAAGCCTCCTGTTAGGCCATCATCTACACGACATAGCCCTGAATTTTCCAATGCGCAGCTCTTTGCAAAAGAGAGATCTTGGCAAGGAAAAGCTTTCTTGTACCATTGCATTTTTCTCCCAAACGAAGGACACTAGAAAGAAAATTTTAAAGTCTCCTGTTAGGCCATCATCTACACGACATAGCCCTGATTTTTCCAAAGCGTAGCTCTTTGCAAAAGAGAGATATTGGCAAGGAAAAGCTGTCTTGTACCTTTGCATTTTTCTCCCAAACGAAGGACACTAGAATTAAAATTTTAAAGCCTCCTGTTAGGCCATCATCTAAACGACATAGCCCTGAATTTTCCAATGCGCAGCTCTTTGCAAAAGAGAGATATTGGCAAGGAAAAGCTGTCTTGTACCATTGCATTTTTCTCCCAAACGAAGGTCACTAGAAAGAAAATTTTAAAGCCTCCTGTTAGGCCATCATCTACACGACATAACCCTGAATTTTCCAATGCGTAGCTCTTTGCAAAAGAGAGATATTGGCAAGGAAAAGCTGTCTTGTACCTTTGCATTTTTCTCCCAAACGAAGGAAACTAGAAAGAAAATTTTAAAGCCTCCTGTTAGGCCATCATCTACACGACATAGCCCTGAATTTTCCAATGCGCTGCTCTTTGCAAAAGAGAGATATTGGCAAGGAAAAGCTGTCTTGTACCATTGCATTTTTCTCCCAAACGAAGGACACTAGAAAGAAAATTTTAAAGCCTCCTGTTAGGCCATCATCTACACGACATAGCCCTGAATTTTCCAATGCGCAGCTCTTTGCAAAAGAGAGATATTGGCAAGGAAAATCTGTCTTGTACCTTTGCATTTTTCTCCCAAACGAAGGTCACTAGAAAGAAAATTTTAAAGCCTCCTGTTAGGCCATCATCTACACGACATAGCCCTGAATTTTCCAATCGTAGCTCTTTGCAAAAGAGAGATATTGGCAAGGAAAAGCTGTTTGTACCTTTGCATTTTTCTCCCAAACGAAGGACACTAGAATTAAAATTTTAAAGCCTCCTGTTAGGCCATCATCTACACGACATAGCCCTGAATTTTCCAATGCGCAGCTCTTTGCAAAAGAGAGATATTGGCAAGGAAAAGCTGTCTTGTACCTTTGCATTTTTCTCCCAAACGAAGGTCACTAGAAAGAAAATGTTAAAGCCTCCTGTTAGGCCATCATCTACACGACATAGCCCTGAATTTTCCAATGCCTAGCTCTTTGCAAAAGAGAGATCTTGGCAAGGAAAAGCTTTCTTGTACCATTGCATTTTTCTCCCAAACGAAGGACACTAGAAAGAAAATTTTAAAGCCTCCTGTTAGTCCATCATCTACACGACATAGCCCTGAATTTTCCAATGCGCAGCTCTTTGCAAAAGAGAGATATTGGCAAGGAAAAGCTGTCTTGTACCTTTGCATTTTTCTCCCAAACGAAGGACACTAGAATTAAAATTTTAAAGCCTCCTGTTAGGCCATCATCTACACGATATAGCCCTGAATTTTCCAATGCGCAGCTCATTGCAAAAGAGAGATATTGGCAAGGAAAAGCTGTCTTGTACCTTTGCATTTTTCTCCCAAACGAAGGTCACTAGAAAGAAAATTTTAAAGCCTCCTGTTAAGCCATCATCTACACGACATAGCCCTGAATTTTCCAATGCGTAGCTCTTTGCAAAAGAGAGATATTGGCAAGGAAAAGCTGTCTTGTACCTTTGCATTTTTCTCCCAAACGAAGGACACTAGAATTAAAATTTTAAAGCCTCCTGTTAGGCCATCATCTACACGACATAGCCCTAAATTTTCCAAAGCGCAGCTCTTTGCAAAAGAGAGATATTGGCAAGGAAAAGCTGTCTTGTACCATTGCATTTTTCTCCCAAACGAAGGACACTAGAAAGAAAATTTTAAAGCCTCCTGTTAGACCATCATCTACACGGCATAGCCATGAATTTTCCAATGCGCCGCTCTTTGCAAAAGAGAGATATTGGCAAGGAAAAGCTATCTTGTACCATTGCATTTTTCTCCCAAACGAAGGACACTAGAAAGAAAATTTTAAAGCCTCCTGTTAGGCCATCATCTACACGACATAGCCCTGAATTTTCCAATGCGCAGCTCTTTGCAAAAGAGAGATATTGGCAAGGAAAATCTGTCTTGTACCTTTGCATTTTTCTCCCAAACGAAGGACACTAGAAATAAAATTTTAAAGCCTCCTGTTAGGCCATCATCTACACGACATAGCCCTGAATTTTCCAATGCGCAGCTCTTTGCAAAAGAGAGATATTGGCAAGGAAAAGCTGTCTTGTTCCTTTGCATTTTTCTCCAAAACGAAGGTCACTAGAAAGAAAATGTTAAAGCCTCCTGTTAGGCCATCATCTACACGACATAGCCCTGAATTTTCCAATGCGTAGCTCTTTGCAAAAGAGAGATATTGGCAAGGAAAATCTGTCTTGTACCTTTGCATTTTTCTCCCAAACGAAGGACACTAGAAAGAAAATTTTAAAAGCCTCCTGTTAGGCCATCATCTACACGACATAGCCCTGAATTTTCCAATGCGCAGCTCTTTGCAAAAGAGAGATACTGGCAAGGAAAAGCTGTCTTGTACCTTTGCATTTTTCTCCCAAACGAAGGACACTAGAATGAAAATTTTAAAGCCTCCTGTTAGACCATCATCTACACGACATAGCCCTGAATTTTCCAATGCGCAGCTCTTTGCAAAAGAGAGATATTGGCAAGGAAAAGCTGTCTTGTACCTTTGCATTTTTCTCCCAAACGAAGGACACTAGAAAGAAACTTTTAAAGCCTCCTGTTAGGCCATCATCTACACGACATAGCCCTGAATTTTCCAATGCGCAGCTCTTTGCAAAAGAGAGATATTGGCAAGGAAAAGCTGTCTTGTACCTTTGCATTTTTCTCCCAAACGAAGGACACTAGAAAGACAATTTTAAAGCCTCCTGTTAGGCCATCATCTACACGACATAGCCCTGAATTTTCCAATGCGCAGCTCTTTGCAAAAGAGAGATATTGGCAAGGAAAAGCTGTCTTGTACCTTTGCATTTTTCTCCCAAACGAAGGACACTAGAATTAAAATTTTAAAGCCTCCTGTTAGACCATCATCTACACGGCATAGCCATGAATTTTCCAATGCGCAGCTCTTTGCAAACGAGAGATATTGGCAAGAAAAAGCTGTCTTGTACCTTTGCATTTTTCTCCCAAACGAAGGACACTAGAAAGAAAATTTAAAAGCCTCCTGTTAGGCCATCATCTACACGACATAGCCCTGAATTTTCCAAAGCGCAGCTCTTTGCAAAAGAGAGATATTGGCAAGGAAAAGCTGTCTTGTACCATTGCATTTTTCTCCCAAACGAAGGACACTAAAAAGAAAATTTTAAAGCCTCCTGTTAGACCATCATCTACACGGCATAGCCATGAATTTTCCAATGCGCAGCTCTTTGCAAAAGAGAGATATTGGCAAGGAAAAGCTGTCTTGTACCTTTGCATTTTTCTCCCAAACGAAGGACACTAGAATTAAAATTTTAAAGCCTCCTGTTAGGCCATCATCTACACGATATAGCCCTGAATTTTCCAATGCGCAGCTCTTTGCAAAAGAGAGATATTGGCAAGGAAAAGCTGTCTTGTACCTTTGCATTTTTCTCCCAAACGAAGGTCACTAGAAAGAAAATTTTAAAGCCTCCTGTTAAGCCATCATCTACACGACATAGCCCTGAATTCTCCAATGCGTAGCTCTTTGCAAAAGAGAGATTTTGGCAAGGAAAAGCTGTCTTGTACCTTTGCATTTTTCTCCCAAACGAAGGACACTAGAAAGAATATGTTAAAGCCTCCTGTTAGGCCATCATCTACACGACATAGCCCTGAATTTTCCAATGCGCAGCTCTTTGCAAACGAGAGATATTGGCAAGAAAAAGCTGTCTTGTACCTTTGCATTTTTCTCCCAAACGAAGGACACTAGAAAGAAAATTTTAAAGCCTCCTGTTAGGCCATAATCTACACGACATAGCCCTGAATTTTCCAAAGCGCAGCTCTTTGCAAAAGAGAGATATTGGCAAGGAAAAGCTGTCTTGTACCATTGCATTTTTCTCCCAAACGAAGGACACTAAAAAGAAAATTTTAAAGCCTCCTGTTAGACCATCATCTACACGGCATAGCCATAAATTTTCCAATGCGCAGCTCTTTGCAAAAGAGAGATATTGGCAAGGAAAAGCTATCTTGTACCTTTGCATTTTTCTCCCAAACGAAGGACACTAGAATTAAAATTTTAAAGCCTCCTGTTAGGCCATCATCTACAAGACATAGCCCTGAATTTTCCAATGCGCAGCTCTTTGCAAAAGAGAGATATTGGCAAGGAAAAGCTGTCTTGTTCCTTTGCATTTTTCTCCCAAACGAAGGTCACTAGAAAGAAAATGTTAAAGCCTCCTGTTAGGCCATCATCTACACGACATAGCCCTGAATTTTCCAATGCGTAGCTCTTTGCAAAAGAGAGATATTGGCAAGGAAAAGCTGTCTTGTACCTTTGCATTTTTCTCCCAAACGAAGGACACTAGAAAGAAAATTTTAAAGCCTCCTGTTAGGCCATCATCTACACGACATAGTCCTGAATTTTCCAATGCGCAGCTCTTTGCAAAAGAGAGATACTGGCAAGGAAAAGCTGTCTTGTACCTTTGCATTTTTCTCCCAAACGAAGGACACTAGAATGAAAATTTTAAAGCCTCCTGTTAGACCATCATCTACACGACATAGCCCTGAATTTTCCAATGCGCAGCTCTTTGCAAAAGAGAGATATTGGCAAGGAAAAGCTGTCTTGTACCTTTGCATTTTTCTCCCAAACGAAGGACACTAGAAAGAAACTTTTAAAGCCTCCTGTTAGGCCATCATCTACACGACATAGCCCTGAATTTTCCAATGCGCAGCTCTTTGCAAAAGAGAGATATTGGCAAGGAAAAGCTTTCTTGTACCATTGCATTTTTCTCCCAAACGAAGGACACTAGAAAGACAATTTTAAAGCTTCCTGTTAGGCCATCATCTACACGACATAGCCCTGAATTTTCCAATGCGCAGCTCTTTGCAAAAGAGAGATATTGGCAAGGAAAAGCTGTCTTGTACCTTTGCATTTTTCTCCCAAACGAAGGACACTAAAAAGAAAATGTTAAAGCCTCCTGTTAGGCCATCATCTACACGACATAGCCCTGAATTTTCCAATGCGCAGCTCTTTGCAAACGAGAGATATTGGCAAGAAAAAGCTGTCTTGTACCTTTGCATTTTTCTCCCAAACGAAGGACACTAGAAAGAAAATTTAAAAGCCTCCTGTTAGGCCATCATCTACACGACATAGCCCTGAATTTTCCAAAGCGCAGCTCTTTGCAAAAGAGAGATATTGGCAAGGAAAAGCTGTCTTGTACCATTGCATTTTTCTCCCAAACGAAGGACACTAAAAAGAAAATTTTAAAGCCTCCTGTTAGACCATCATCTACACGGCATAGCCATGAATTTTCCAATGCGCAGCTCTTTGCAAAAGAGAGATATTGGCAAGGAAAAGCTATCTTGTACCTTTGCATTTTTCTCCCAAACGAAGGACACTAGAATTAAAATGTTAAAGCCTCCTGTTAGGCCATCATCTACAAGACATAGCCCTGAATTTTCCAATGCGCAGCTCTTTGCAAAAGAGAGATATTGGCAAGGAAAAGCTGTCTTGTTCCTTTGCATTTTTCTCCCAAACGAAGGTCACTAGAAAGAAAATGTTAAAGCCTCCTGTTAGGCCATCATCTACACGACATAGCCCTGAATTTTCCAATGCGTAGCTCTTTGCAAAAGAGAGATATTGGCAAGGAAAAGCTGTCTTGTACCTTTGCATTTTTCTCCCAAACGAAGGACACTAGAAAGAAAATTTTAAAGCCTCCTGTTAGGCCATCATCTACACGACATAGCCCTGAATTTTCCAATGCGCAGCTCTTTGCAAAAGAGAGATATTGGCAAGGAAAAGCTGTCTTGTACCTTTGCATTTTTCTCCCAAACGAAGGACACTAGAATGAAAATTTTAAAGCCTCCTGTTAGTGCTTCATCTACACGGCATAGCCCTGAATTTTCCAATGCGTAGCTCTTTGCAAAAGAGAGATATTGGCAAGGAAAAGCTGTCTTGCACCTTTGCATTTTTCTCCCAAACGAAGGACACTAGAATTAAAATTTTAAAGCCTCCTGTTAGGCCATCATCTACACGACATAGCCCTGAATTTTCCAATGCGCAGCTCTATGCAAAAGAGAGATATTGGCAAGGAAAAGCTGTCTTGTACCTTTGCATTTTTCTCCCAAACGAAGGTCACTAGAAAGAAAATTTTAAAGCCTCCTGTTAAGCCATCATCTACACGACATAGCCCTGAATTTTCCAATGCGTAGCTCTTTGCAAAAGAGAGATATTGGCAAGGAAAAGCTGTCTTGTACCTTTTCATTTTTCTCCCAAACGAAGGACACTAGAAAGAAAATGTTAAAGCCTCCTGTTAGGCCATCATCTACACGACATAGCCCTGAATTTTCCAATGCGTAGCTCTTTGCAAAAGAGAGATATTGGCAAGGAAAAGCTGTCTTGTACCTTTGCATTTTTCTCCCAAACGAAGGACACTAGAAAGAAAATTTTAAAGCCTCCTGTTAGGCCATCATCTACACGACATAGCCCTGAATTTTCCAAAGCGCAGCTCTTTGCAAAAGAGAGATATTGGCAAAGAAAAGCTGTCTTGTACCATTGCATTTTTCTCCCAAACGAAGGACACTAGAAAGAAAATTTTAAAGCCTCCTGTTAGACCATCATCTACACGGCATAGCCATGAATTTTCCAATGCGCAGCTCTTTGCAAAAGAGAGATATTGGCAAGGAAAAGCTATCTTGTACCTTTGCATTTTTCTCCCAAACGAAGGACACTAGAATTAAAATTTTAAAGCCTCCTGTTAGGCCATCATCTACACGACATAGCCCTGAATTTTCCAATGCGCAGCTCTTTGCAAAAGAGAGATATTGGCAAGGAAAAGCTGTCTTGTTCCTTTGCATTTTTCTCCCAAACGAAGGTCACTAGAAAGAAAATTTTAAAGCCTCCTGTTAGGCCATCATCTACACGACATAGCCCTGAATTTTCCAATGCGTAGCTCTTTGCAAAAGAGAGATATTGGCAAGGAAAAGCTGTCATGTACCTTTGCATTTTTCTCCCAAACGAAGCACACTAGAAAGAAAATTTTAAAGCCTCCTGTTAGGCCATCATCTACACGACATAGCCCTGAATTTTCCAATGCGCAGCTCTTTGCAAAAGAGAGATATTGGCAAGGATAAGCTGTCTTGTACCTTTGCATTTTTCTCCCAAACGAAGGACACTAGAATGAAAATTTTAAAGCCTCCTGTTAGTGCTTCTACTACACGGCATAGCCCTGAATTTTCCAATGCGTAGCTCTTTGCAAAAGAGAGATATTGGCAAGGAAAAGCTGTCTTGTACCTTTGCATTTTTCTCCCAAACGAAGGACACTAGAAAGAAAATTTTAAAGCCTCCTGTTAAGCCATCATCTACACGACATAGCCCTGAATTCTCCAATGCGTAGCTCTTTGCAAAAGAGAGATTTTGGCAAGGAAAAGCTGTCTTGTACCTTTGCATTTTTCTCCCAAACGAAGGACACTAGAAAGAATATGTTAAAGCCTCCTGTTAGGCCATCATCTACACGACATAGCCCTGAATTTTCCAATGCGCAGCTCTTTGCAAACGAGAGATATTGGCAAGAAAAAGCTGTCTTGTACCTTTGCATTTTTCTCCCAAACGAAGGACACTAGAAAGAAAATTTTAAAGCCTCCTGTTAGGCCATCATCTACACGACATAGCCCTGAATTTTCCAAAGCGCAGCTCTTTGCAAAAGAGAGATATTGGCAAGGAAAAGCTGTCTTGTACCATTGCATTTTTCTCCCAAACGAAGGACACTAAAAAGAAAATTTTAAAGCCTCCTGTTAGACCATCATCTACACGGCATAGCCATAAATTTTCCAATGCGCAGCTCTTTGCAAAAGAGAGATATTGGCAAGGAAAAGCTATCTTGTACCTTTGCATTTTTCTCCCAAACGAAGGACACTAGAATTAAAATTTTAAAGCCTCCTGTTAGGCCATCATCTACAAGACATAGCCCTGAATTTTCCAATGCGCAGCTCTTTGCAAAAGAGAGATATTGGCAAGGAAAAGCTGTCTTGTACCTTTGCATTTTTCTCCCAAACGAAGGACACTAGAAAGAATATGTTAAAGCCTCCTGTTAGGCCATCATCTACACGACATAGCCCTGAATTTTCCAATGCGCAGCTCTTTGCAAACGAGAGATATTGGCAAGAAAAAGCTGTCTTGTACCTTTGCATTTTTCTCCCAAACGAAGGACACTAGAAAGAAAATTTTAAAGCCTCCTGTTAGGCCATCATCTACACGACATAGCCCTGAATTTTCCAAAGCGCAGCTCTTTGCAAAAGAGAGATATTGGCAAGGAAAAGCTGTCTTGTACCATTGCATTTTTCTCCCAAACGAAGGACACTAAAAAGAAAATTTTAAAGCCTCCTGTTAGACCATCATCTACACGGCATAGCCATAAATTTTCCAATGCGCAGCTCTTTGCAAAAGAGAGATATTGGCAAGGAAAAGCTATCTTGTACCTTTGCATTTTTCTCCCAAACGAAGGACACTAGAATTAAAATTTTAAAGCCTCCTGTTAGGCCATCATCTACAAGACATAGCCCTGAATTTTCCAATGCGCAGCTCTTTGCAAAAGAGAGCTATTGGCAAGGAAAAGCTGTCTTGTTCCTTTGCATTTTTCTCCCAAACGAAGGTCACTAGAAAGAAAATGTGAAAGCCTCCTGTTAGGCCATCATCTACACGACATAGCCCTGAATTTTCCAATGCGTAGCTCTTTGCAAAAGAGAGATATTGGCAAGGAAAAGCTGTCTTGTACCTTTGCATTTTTCTCCCAAACGAAGGACACTAGAAAGAAAATTTTAAAGCCTCCTGTTAGGCCATCATCTACACGACATAGTCCTGAATTTTCCAATGCGCAGCTCTTTGCAAAAGAGAGATACTGGCAAGGAAAAGCTGTCTTGTACCTTTGCATTTTTCTCCCAAACGAAGGACACTAGAATGAAAATTTTAAAGCCTCCTGTTAGACCATCATCTACACGACATAGCCCTGAATTTTCCAATGCGCAGCTCTTTGCAAAAGAGAGATATTGGCAAGGAAAAGCTGTCTTGTACCTTTGCATTTTTCTCCCAAACGAAGGACACTAGAAAGAAACTTTTAAAGCCTCCTGTTAGGCCATCATCTACACGACATAGCCCTGAATTTTCCAATGCGCAGCTCTTTGCAAAAGAGAGATATTGGCAAGGAAAAGCTTTCTTGTACCATTGCATTTTTCTCCCAAACGAAGGACACTAGAAAGACAATTTTAAAGCCTCCTGTTAGGCCATCATCTACACGACATAGCCCTGAATTTTCCAATGCGCAGCTCTTTGCAAAAGAGAGATATTGGCAAGGAAAAGCTGTCTTGTACCTTTGCATTTTTCTCCCAAACGAAGGACACTAGAATTAAAATTTTAAAGCCTCCTGTTAGGCCATCATCTACACGATATAGCCCTGAATTTTCCAATGCGCAGCTCTTTGCAAAAGAGAGATATTGGCAAGGAAAAGCTGTCTTGTACCTTTGCATTTTTCTCCCAAACGAAGGTCACTAGAAAGAAAATTTTAAAGCCTCCTGTTAAGCCATCATCTACACGACATAGCCCTGAATTCTCCAATGCGTAGCTCTTTGCAAAAGAGAGATTTTGGCAAGGAAAAGCTGTCTTGTACCTTTGCATTTTTCTCCCAAACGAAGGACACTAGAAAGAAAATGTTAAAGCCTCCTGTTAGGCCATCATCTACACGACATAGCCCTGAATTTTCCAATGCGCAGCTCTTTGCAAACGAGAGATATTGGCAAGAAAAAGCTGTCTTGTACCTTTGCATTTTTCTCCCAAACGAAGGACACTAGAAAGAAAATTTAAAAGCCTCCTGTTAGGCCATCATCTACACGACATAGCCCTGAATTTTCCAAAGCGCAGCTCTTTGCAAAAGAGAGATATTGGCAAGGAAAAGCTGTCTTGTACCATTGCATTTTTCTCCCAAACGAAGGACACTAAAAAGAAAATTTTAAAGCCTCCTGTTAGACCATCATCTACACGGCATAGCCATGAATTTTCCAATGCGCAGCTCTTTGCAAAAGAGAGATATTGGCAAGGAAAAGCTATCTTGTACCTTTGCATTTTTCTCCCAAACGAAGGACACTAGAATTAAAATGTTAAAGCCTCCTGTTAGGCCATCATCTACAAGACATAGCCCTGAATTTTCCAATGCGCAGCTCTTTGCAAAAGAGAGATATTGGCAAGGAAAAGCTGTCTTGTTCCTTTGCATTTTTCTCCCAAACGAAGGTCACTAGAAAGAAAATGTTAAAGCCTCCTGTTAGGCCATCATCTACACGACATAGCCCTGAATTTTCCAATGCGTAGCTCTTTGCAAAAGAGAGATATTGGCAAGGAAAAGCTGTCTTGTACCTTTGCATTTTTCTCCCAAACGAAGGACACTAGAAAGAAAATTTTAAAGCCTCCTGTTAGGCCATCATCTACACGACATAGCCCTGAATTTTCCAATGCGCAGCTCTTTGCAAAAGAGAGATATTGGCAAGGAAAAGCTGTCTTGTACCTTTGCATTTTTCTCCCAAACGAAGGACACTAGAATGAAAATTTTAAAGCCTCCTGTTAGTGCTTCATCTACACGGCATAGCCCTGAATTTTCCAATGCGTAGCTCTTTGCAAAAGAGAGATATTGGCAAGGAAAAGCTGTCTTGCACCTTTGCATTTTTCTCCCAAACGAAGGACACTAGAATTAAAATTTTAAAGCCTCCTGTTAGGCCATCATCTACACGACATAGCCCTGAATTTTCCAATGCGCAGCTCTATGCAAAAGAGAGATATTGGCAAGGAAAAGCTGTCTTGTACCTTTGCATTTTTCTCCCAAACGAAGGTCACTAGAAAGAAAATTTTAAAGCCTCCTGTTAAGCCATCATCTACACGACATAGCCCTGAATTTTCCAATGCGTAGCTCTTTGCAAAAGAGAGATATTGGCAAGGAAAAGCTGTCTTGTACCTTTTCATTTTTCTCCCAAACGAAGGACACTAGAAAGAAAATGTTAAAGCCTCCTGTTAGGCCATCATCTACACGACATAGCCCTGAATTTTCCAATGCGTAGCTCTTTGCAAAAGAGAGATATTGGCAAGGAAAAGCTGTCTTGTACCTTTGCATTTTTCTCCCAAACGAAGGACACTAGAAAGAAAATTTTAAAGCCTCCTGTTAGGCCATCATCTACACGACATAGCCCTGAATTTTCCAATGCGCAGCTCTTTGCAAACGAGAGATATTGGCAAGGAAAAGCTGTCTTGTACCTTTGCATTTTTCTCCCAAACGAAGGACACTAGAAAGAAAATTTTAAAGCCTCCTGTTAGGCCATCATCTACACGACATAGCCCTGAATTTTCCAAAGCGCAGCTCTTTGCAAAAGAGAGATATTGGCAAAGAAAAGCTGTCTTGTACCATTGCATTTTTCTCCCAAACGAAGGACACTAGAAAGAAAATTTTAAAGCCTCCTGTTAGACCATCATCTACACGGCATAGCCATGAATTTTCCAATGCGCAGCTCTTTGCAAAAGAGAGATATTGGCAAGGAAAAGCTATCTTGTACCTTTGCATTTTTCTCCCAAACGAAGGACACTAGAATTAAAATTTTAAAGCCTCCTGTTAGGCCATCATCTACACGACATAGCCCTGAATTTTCCAATGCGCAGCTCTTTGCAAAAGAGAGATATTGGCAAGGAAAAGCTGTCTTGTTCCTTTGCATTTTTCTCCCAAACGAAGGTCACTAGAAAGAAAATTTTAAAGCCTCCTGTTAGGCCATCATCTACACGACATAGCCCTGAATTTTCCAATGCGTAGCTCTTTGCAAAAGAGAGATATTGGCAAGGAAAAGCTGTCATGTACCTTTGCATTTTTCTCCCAAACGAAGCACACTAGAAAGAAAATTTTAAAGCCTCCTGTTAGGCCATCATCTACACGACATAGCCCTGAATTTTCCAATGCGCAGCTCTTTGCAAAAGAGAGATATTGGCAAGGATAAGCTGTCTTGTACCTTTGCATTTTTCTCCCAAACGAAGGACACTAGAATGAAAATTTTAAAGCCTCCTGTTAGTGCTTCTACTACACGGCATAGCCCTGAATTTTCCAATGCGTAGCTCTTTGCAAAAGAGAGATATTGGCAAGGAAAAGCTGTCTTGCACCTTTGCATTTTTCTCCCAAACGAAGGACACTAGAATTAAAATTTTAAAGCCTCCTGTTAGGCCATCATCTACACGACATAGCCCTGAATTTTCCAATGCGCAGCTCTTTGCAAAAGAGAGATATTGGCAAGGAAAAGCTTTCTTGTACCATTGCATTTTTCTCCCAAACGAAGGACACTAGAAAGAAAATTTTAAAGCCTCCTGTTAGGCCATCATCTACACGACATAGCCCTGAATTTTCCAATGCGCAGCTCTTTGCAAAAGAGAGATATTGGCAAGGAAAAGCTGTCTTGTACCTTTGCATTTTTCTCCCAAACGAAGGACACTAGAATTAAAATTTTAAAGCCTCCTGTTAGGCCATCATCTACACGATATAGCCCTGAATTTTCCAATGCGCAGCTCTTTGCAAAAGAGAGATATTGGCAAGGAAAAGCTGTCTTGTACCTTTGCATTTTTCTCCCAAACGAAGGTCACTAGAAAGAAAATTTTAAAGCCTCCTGTTAAGCCATCATCTACACGACATAGCCCGGAATTTTCCAATGCGTAGCTCTTTGCAAAAGAGAGATATTGGCAAGGAAAAGCTGTCTTGTACCATTGCATTTTTCTCCCAAACGAAGGACACTAGAAAGAAAATTTTAAAGCCTCCTGTTAGGCCATCATCTACACGACATAGCCCTGAATTTTCCATTGCGCAGCTCTTTGCAAACGAGAGATATTGGCAAGGAAAAGCTGTCTTGTACCTTTGCATTTTTCTCCCAAACGAAGGACACTAGAAAGAAAATTTTAAAGCCTCCTGTTAGGCCATCATCTACACGACATAGCCCTGAATTTTCCAAAGCGCAGCTCTTTGCAAAAGAGAGATATTGGCAAGGAAAAGCTGTCTTGTACCTTTGCATTTTTCTCCCAAACGAAGGACACTAGAAAGAAAATTTTAAAGCCTCCTGTTAGGCCATCATCTACACGACATAGCCCTGAATTTTCCAATGCGCAGCTCTTTGCAAAAGAGAGATATTGGCAAGGAAAAGCTGTCTTGTACCTTTGCATTTTTCTCCCAAACGAAGGACACTAGAATGAAAATTTTAAAGCCTCCTGTTAGTGCTTCATCTACACGGCATAGCCCTGAATTTTCCAATGCGTAGCTCTTTGCAAAAGAGAGATATTGGCAAGGAAAAGCTTTCATGTACCTTTGCATTTTTCTCCCAAACGAAGCACACTAGAAAGAAAATTTTAAAGCCTCCTGTTAGGCCATCATCTACACGACATAGCCCTGAATTTTCCAATGCGCAGCTCTTTGCAAAAGAGAGATATTGGCAAGGATAAGCTGTCTTGTACCTTTGCATTTTTCTCCCAAACGAAGGACACTAGAATGAAAATTTTAAAGCCTCCTGTTAGTGCTTCTACTTAACGGCATAGCCCTGAATTTTCCAATGCGTAGCTCTTTGCAAAAGAGAGATATTGGCAAGGAAAAGCTGTCTTGCACCTTTGCATTTTTCTCCCAAACGAAGGACACTAGAATTAAAATTTTAAAGCCTCCTGTTAGGCCATCATCTACATGACATAGCCCTGAATTTTCCAATGCGCAGCTCTTTGCAAAAGAGAGATATTGGCAAGGAAAAGCTTTCTTGTACCATTGCATTTTTCTCCCAAACGAAGGACACTAGAAAGAAAATTTTAAAGCCTCCTGTTAGGCCATCATCTACACGACATAGCCCTGAATTTTCCAATGCGCAGCTCTATGCAAAAGAGAGATATTGGCAAGGAAAAGCTGTCTTGTACCTTTGCATTTTTCTCCCAAACGAAGGACACTAGAATTAAAATTTTAAAGCCTCCTGTTAGGCCATCATCTACACGATATAGCCCTGAATTTTCCAATGCGCAGCTCTTTGCAAAAGAGAGATATTGGCAAGGAAAAGCTGTCTTGTACCTTTGCATTTTTCTCCCAAACGAAGGTCACTAGAAATAAAATTTTAAAGCCTCCTGTTAAGCCATCATCTACACGACATAGCCCGGAATTTTCCAATGCGTAGCTCTTTGCAAAAGAGAGATATTGGCAAGGAAAAGCTGTCTTGTACCTTTGCATTTTTCTCCCAAATGAAGGACACTAGAAAGAAAATTTTAAAGCCTCCTGTTAGGCCATCATCTACACGACATAGCCCTGAATTTTCCATTGCGCAGCTCTTTGCAAACGAGAGATATTGGCAAGGAAAAGCTGTCTTGTACCTTTGCATTTTTCTCCCAAACGAAGGACACTAGAAAGAAAATTTTAAAGCCTCCTGTTAGGCCATCATCTACACGACATAGCCCTGAATTTTCCAAAGCGCAGCTCTTTGCAAAAGAGAGATATTGGCAAGATAAAGCTGTCTTGTACCATTGCATTTTTCTCCCAAACGAAGGACACTAGAAAGAAAATTTTAAAGCCTCCTGTTAGACCATCATCTACACGGCATAGCCATGAATTTTCCAATGCGCAGCTCTTTGCAAAAGAGAGATATTGGCAAGGAAAAGCTATCTTGTACCTTTGCATTTTTCTCCCAAACGAAGGACACTAGAATTAAAATTTTAAAGCCTCCTGTTAGGCCATCATCTACACGACATAGCCCTGAATATTCCAATGCGCAGCTCTTTGCAAAAGAGAGATATTGGCAAGGAAAAGCTGTCTTGTACCTTTGCATTTTTCTCCCAAACGAAGGACACTAGAAAGAAAATTTTAAAGCCTCCTGTTAGGCCATCATCTACACGACATAGCCCTGAATTTTCCAATGCGTAGCTCTTTGCAAAAGAGAGATATTGGCAAGGAAAATCTTTCTTGTACCTTTGCATTTTTCTCCCAAACGAAGGACACTAGAAAGAAAATTTTAAAGCCTCCTGTTAGGCCATCATCTACACGACATAGCCCTGAATTTTCCAATGCGCAGCTCTTTGCAAAAGAGAGATATTGGCAAGGAAAAGCTGTCTTGTACCTTTGCATTTTTCTCCCAAACGAAGGACACTAGAATGAAAATTTTAAAGCCTCCTGTTAGTGCTTCATCTACACGGCATAGCCCTGAATTTTCCAATGCGTAGCTCTTTGCAAAAGAGAGATATTGGCAAGGAAAAGCTGTCTTGCACCTTTGCATTTTTCTCCCAAACGAAGGACACTAGAATTAAAATTTTAAAGCCTCCTGTTAGGCCATCATCTACACGACATAGCCCTGAATTTTCCAATGCGCAGCTCTATGCAAAAGAGAGATATTGGCAAGGAAAAGCTGTCTTGTACCTTTGCATTTTTCTCCCAAACAAAGGTCACTAGAAAGAAAATTTTAAAGCCTCCTGTTAGGCCATCATCTACACGACATAGCCCTGAATTTTCCAATGCGTAGCTCTTTGCAAAAGAGAGATATTGGCAAGGAAAAGCTGTCATGTACCTTTGCATTTTTCTCCCAAACGAAGCACACTAGAAAGAAAATTTTAAAGCCTCCTGTTAGGCCATCATCTACACGACATAGCCCTGAATTTTCCAATGCGCAGCTCTTTGCAAAAGAGAGATATTGGCAAGGATAAGCTGTCTTGTACCTTTGCATTTTTCTCCCAAACGAAGGACACTAGAATGAAAATTTTAAAGCCTCCTGTTAGTGCTTCTACTACACGGCATAGCCCTGAATTTTCCAATGCGTAGCTCTTTGCAAAAGAGAGATATTGGCAAGGAAAAGCTGTCTTGCACCTTTGCATTTTTCTCCCAAACGAAGGACACTAGAATTAAAATTTTAAAGCCTCCTGTTAGGCCATCATCTACACGATATAGCCCTGAATTTTCCAATGCGCAGCTCTTTGCAAAAGAGAGATATTGGCAAGGAAAAGCTGTCTTGTACCTTTGCATTTTTCTCCCAAACGAAGGTCACTAGAAAGAAAATTTTAAAGCCTCCTGTTAAGCCATCATCTACACGACATAGCCCGGAATTTTCCAATGCGTAGCTCTTTGCAAAAGAGAGATATTGGCAAGGAAAAGCTTTCTTGTACCATTGCATTTTTCTCCCAAACGAAGGACACTAGAAAGAAAATTTTAAAGCCTCCTGTTAGGCCATCATCTACACGACATAGCCCTGAATTTTCCAATGCGCAGCTCTTTGCAAAAGAGAGATATTGGCAAGGAAAAGCTGTCTTGTACCTTTGCATTTTTCTCCCAAACGAAGGACACTAGAATTAAAATTTTAAAGCCTCCTGTTAGGCCATCATCTACACGATATAGCCCTGAATTTTCCAATGCGCAGCTCTTTGCAAAAGAGAGATATTGGCAAGGAAAAGCTGTCTTGTACCTTTGCATTTTTCTCCCAAACGAAGGTCACTAGAAAGAAAATTTTAAAGCCTCCTGTTAAGCCATCATCTACACGACATAGCCCGGAATTTTCCAATGCGTAGCTCTTTGCAAAAGAGAGATATTGGCAAGGAAAAGCTGTCTTGTACCATTGCATTTTTCTCCCAAACGAAGGACACTAGAAAGAAAATTTTAAAGCCTCCTGTTAGGCCATCATCTACACGACATAGCCCTGAATTTTCCATTGCGCAGCTCTTTGCAAACGAGAGATATTGGCAAGGAAAAGCTGTCTTGTACCTTTGCATTTTTCTCCCAAACGAAGGACACTAGAAAGAAAATTTTAAAGCCTCCTGTTAGGCCATCATCTACACGACATAGCCCTGAATTTTCCAAAGCGCAGCTCTTTGCAAAAGAGAGATATTGGCAAGGAAAAGCTGTCTTGTACCTTTGCATTTTTCTCCCAAACGAAGGACACTAGAAAGAAAATTTTAAAGCCTCCTGTTAGGCCATCATCTACACGACATAGCCCTGAATTTTCCAATGCGCAGCTCTTTGCAAAAGAGAGATATTGGCAAGGAAAAGCTGTCTTGTACCTTTGCATTTTTCTCCCAAACGAAGGACACTAGAATGAAAATTTTAAAGCCTCCTGTTAGTGCTTCATCTACACGGCATAGCCCTGAATTTTCCAATGCGTAGCTCTTTGCAAAAGAGAGATATTGGCAAGGAAAAGCTGTCATGTACCTTTGCATTTTTCTCCCAAACGAAGCACACTAGAAAGAAAATTTTAAAGCCTCCTGTTAGGCCATCATCTACACGACATAGCCCTGAATTTTCCAATGCGCAGCTCTTTGCAAAAGAGAGATATTGGCAAGGATAAGCTGTCTTGTACCTTTGCATTTTTCTCCCAAACGAAGGACACTAGAATGAAAATTTTAAAGCCTCCTGTTAGTGCTTCTACTTAACGGCATAGCCCTGAATTTTCCAATGCGTAGCTCTTTGCAAAAGAGAGATATTGGCAAGGAAAAGCTGTCTTGCACCTTTGCATTTTTCTCCCAAACGAAGGACACTAGAATTAAAATTTTAAAGCCTCCTGTTAGGCCATCATCTACACGACATAGCCCTGAATTTTCCAATGCGCAGCTCTTTGCAAAAGAGAGATATTGGCAAGGAAAAGCTTTCTTGTACCATTGCATTTTTCTCCCAAACGAAGGACACTAGAAAGAAAATTTTAAAGCCTCCTGTTAGGCCATCATCTACACGACATAGCCCTGAATTTTCCAATGCGCAGCTCTATGCAAAAGAGAGATATTGGCAAGGAAAAGCTGTCTTGTACCTTTGCATTTTTCTCCCAAACGAAGGACACTAGAATTAAAATTTTAAAGCCTCCTGTTAGGCCATCATCTACACGATATAGCCCTGAATTTTCCAATGCGCAGCTCTTTGCAAAAGAGAGATATTGGCAAGGAAAAGCTGTCTTGTACCTTTGCATTTTTCTCCCAAACGAAGGTCACTAGAAATAAAATTTTAAAGCCTCCTGTTAAGCCATCATCTACACGACATAGCCCGGAATTTTCCAATGCGTAGCTCTTTGCAAAAGAGAGATATTGGCAAGGAAAAGCTGTCTTGTACCTTTGCATTTTTCTCCCAAATGAAGGACACTAGAAAGAAAATTTTAAAGCCTCCTGTTAGGCCATCATCTACACGACATAGCCCTGAATTTTCCATTGCGCAGCTCTTTGCAAACGAGAGATATTGGCAAGGAAAAGCTGTCTTGTACCTTTGCATTTTTCTCCCAAACGAAGGACACTAGAAAGAAAATTTTAAAGCCTCCTGTTAGGCCATCATCTACACGACATAGCCCTGAATTTTCCAAAGCGCAGCTCTTTGCAAAAGAGAGATATTGGCAAGATAAAGCTGTCTTGTACCATTGCATTTTTCTCCCAAACGAAGGACACTAGAAAGAAAATTTTAAAGCCTCCTGTTAGACCATCATCTACACGGCATAGCCATGAATTTTCCAATGCGCAGCTCTTTGCAAAAGAGAGATATTGGCAAGGAAAAGCTATCTTGTACCTTTGCATTTTTCTCCCAAACGAAGGACACTAGAATTAAAATTTTAAAGCCTCCTGTTAGGCCATCATCTACACGACATAGCCCTGAATATTCCAATGCGCAGCTCTTTGCAAAAGAGAGATATTGGCAAGGAAAAGCTGTCTTGTACCTTTGCATTTTTCTCCCAAACGAAGGACACTAGAAAGAAAATTTTAAAGCCTCCTGTTAGGCCATCATCTACACGACATAGCCCTGAATTTTCCAATGCGTAGCTCTTTGCAAAAGAGAGATATTGGCAAGGAAAATCTGTCTTGTACCTTTGCATTTTTCTCCCAAACGAAGGACACTAGAAAGAAAATTTTAAAGCCTCCTGTTAGGCCATCATCTACACGACATAGCCCTGAATTTTCCAATGCGCAGCTCTTTGCAAAAGAGAGATATTGGCAAGGAAAAGCTGTCTTGTACCTTTGCATTTTTCTCCCAAACGAAGGACACTAGAATGAAAATTTTAAAGCCTCCTGTTAGTGCTTCATCTACACGGCATAGCCCTGAATTTTCCAATGCGTAGCTCTTTGCAAAAGAGAGATATTGGCAAGGAAAAGCTGTCTTGCACCTTTGCATTTTTCTCCCAAACGAAGGACACTAGAATTAAAATTTTAAAGCCTCCTGTTAGGCCATCATCTACACGACATAGCCCTGAATTTTCCAATGCGCAGCTCTATGCAAAAGAGAGATATTGGCAAGGAAAAGCTGTCTTGTACCTTTGCATTTTTCTCCCAAACAAAGGTCACTAGAAAGAAAATTTTAAAGCCTCCTGTTAGGCCATCATCTACACGACATAGCCCTGCATTTTCCAATGCGTAGCTCTTTGCAAAAGAGAGATATTGGCAAGGAAAAGCTGTCTTGTACCTTTGCAATTTTCTCCCAAACGAAGGACACTAGAAAGAAAATTTTAAAGCCTCCTGTTAGGCCATCATCTACACGACATAGCCCTGAATTTTCCAATGCGCAGCTCTTTGCAAAAGAGAGATATTGGCAAGGAAAAGCTGTCTTGTACCATTGCATTTTTCTCCCAAACGAAGGACACTAGAAAGAAAATTTTAAAGCCTCCTGTTAGACCATCAACTACACGGCATAGCCATGAATTTTCCAATGCGCAGCTCTTTGCAAAAGAGAGATATTGGCAAGGAAAAGCTGTCTTGTATCTTTGCATTTTTCTCCCAAACGAAGGACACTAGAATTAAAATGTTAAAGCCTCCTGTTAGGCCATCATCTACACGATATAGCCCTGAATTTTCCAATGCGCAGCTCTTTGCAAAAGAGAGATATTGGCAAGGAAAAGCTGTCTTGTACCTTTGCATTTTTCTCCCAAACGAAGGACACTAGAAAGAAAATTTTAAAGCCTCCTGTTAGGCCATCATCTACACGACATAGCCCTGAATTTTCCAATGCGCAGCTCTTTGCAAAAGAGAGATATTGGCAAGGAAAAGCTGTCTTGTACCTTTGCATTTTTCTCCTCAAACGAAGGACACTAGAATTAAAATTTTAAAGCCTCCTGTTAGGCCATCATCTACACGATATAGCCCTGAATTTTCCAATGCGCAGCTCTTTGCAAAAGAGAGATATTGGCAAGGAAAAGCTGTCTTGTACCTTTGCATTTTTCTCCCAAACGAAGGTCACTAGAAAGAAAATTTTAAAGCCTCCTGTTAAGCCATCATCTACACGACATAGCCCTGAATTTTCCAATGCGTAGCTCTTTGCAAAAGAGAGATATTGGCAAGGAAAAGCTGTCTTGTACCTTTGCATTTTTCTCCCAAACGAAGGACACTAGAAAGAAAATGTTAAAGCCTCCTGTTAGGCCATCATCTACACGACATAGCCCTGAATTTTCCAATGCGCAGCTCTTTGCAAACGAGAGATATTGGCAAGGAAAAGCTGTCTTGTACCTTTGCATTTTTCTCCCAAACGAAGGACACTAGAAAGAAAATTTTAAAGCCTCCTGTTAGGCCATCATCTACACGACATAGCCCTGAATTTTCCAAAGCGCAGCTCTTTGCAAAAGAGAGATATTGGCAAGGAAAAGCTGTCTTGTACCATTGCATTTTTCTCCCAAACGAAGGACAATAGAAAGAAAATTTTAAAGCCTCCTGTTAGACCATCATCTACACGGCATAGCCATGAATTTTCCAATGCGCAGCTCTTTGCAAAAGAGAGATATTGGCAAGGAAAAGCTATCTTGTACCTTTGCATTTTTCTCCCAAACGAAGGACACTAGAATTAAAATTTTAAAGCCTCCTGTTAGGCCATCATCTACACGATATAGCCCTGAATTTTCCAATGCGCAGCTCTTTGCAAAAGAGAGATATTGGCAAGGAAAAGCTGTCTTGTACCTTTGCATTTTTCTCCCAAACGAAGGTCACTAGAAAGAAAATTTTAAAGCCTCCTGTTAAGCCATCATCTACACGACATAGCCCTGAATTTTCCAATGCGTAGCTCTTTGCAAAAGAGAGATATTGGCAAGGAAAAGCTGTCTTGTACCTTTGCATTTTTCTCCCAAACGAAGGACACTAGAAAGAAAATTTTAAAGCCTCCTGTTAGGCCATCATCTACACGACATAGCCCTGAATTTTCCAATGCGCAGCTCTTTGCAAACGAGAGATATTGGCAAGGAAAAGCTGTCTTGTACCTTTGCATTTTTCTCCCAAACGAAGGACACTAGAAAGAAAATTTTAAAGCCTCCTGTTAGGCCATCATCTACACGACATAGCCCTGAATTTTCCAAAGCGCAGCTCTTTGCAAAAGAGAGATATTGGCAAGGAAAAGCTGTCTTGTACCATTGCATTTTTCTCCCAAACGAAGGACACTAGAAAGAAAATTTTAAAGCCTCCTGTTAGACCATCATCTACACGGCATAGCCATGAATTTTCCAATGCGCAGCTCTTTGCAAAAGAGAGATATTGGCAAGGAAAAGCTATCTTGTACCTTTGCATTTTTCTCCCAAACGAAGGACACTAGAATTAAAATTTTAAAGCCTCCTGTTAGGCCATCATCTACACGACATAGCCCTAAATATTCCAATGCGCAGCTCTTTGCAAAAGAGAGATATTGGCAAGGAAAAGCTGTCTTGTACCTTTGCATTTTTCTCCTAAACGAAGGTCACTAGAAAGAAAAATTTAAAGCCTCCTGTTAGGCCATCATCTACACGACATAGCCCTGAATTTTCCAATGCGTAGCTCTTTGCAAAAGAGAGATATTGGCAAGGAAAAGCTGTCTTGTACCTTTGCATTTTTCTCCCAAACGAAGGACACTAGAAAGAAAATTTTAAAGCCTCCTGTTAGGCCATCATCTACACGACATAGCCCTGAATTTTCCAATGCGCAGCTCTTTGCAAAAGAGAGATATTGGCAAGGAAAAGCTGTCTTGTACCTTTGCATTTTTCTCCCAAACGAAGGACACTAGAATGAAAATTTTAAAGCCTCCTGTTAGTGCTTCATCTACACGGCATAGCCCTGAATTTTCCAATGCGTAGCTCTTTGCAAAAGAGAGATATTGGCAAGGAAAAGCTGTCTTGCACCTTTACATTTTTCTCCCAAACGAAGGACACTAGATTTAAAATTTTAAAGCCTCCTGTTAGGCCATCATCTACACGACATAGCCCTGAATTTTCCAATGCGCAGCTCTTTGCAAAAGAGAGATATTGGCAAGGAAAAGCTGTCTTGTACCTTTGCATTTTTCTCCCAAACGAAGGACACTAGAATGAAAATTTTAAAGCCTCCTGTTAGGCCATCATCTACACGACATAGCCCTGAATTTTCCAATGCGCAGCTCTTTGCAAAAGAGAGATATTGGCAAGGAAAAGCTGTCTTGTTCCTTTGCATTTTTCTCCCAAACGAAGGTCACTAGAAAGAAAATGTTAAAGCCTCCTGTTAGGCCATCATCTACACGACATAGCCCTGAATTTTCCAATGCGTAGCTCTTTGCAAAAGAGAGATATTGGCAAGGAAAAGCTGTCTTGTACCTTTGCATTTTTCTCCCAAAACGAAGGACACTAGAAAGAAAATTTTAAAGCCTCCTGTTAGGCCATCATCTACACGACATAGCCCTGAATTTTCCAATGCGCAGCTCTTTGCAAAAGAGAGATATTGGCAAGGAAAAGCTGTCTTGTACCTTTGCATTTTTCTCCCAAATGAAGGACACTAGAATTAAAATTTTAAAGCCTCCTGTTAGGCCATCATCTACACGATATAGCCCTGAATTTTCCAATGCGCAGCTCTTTGCAAAAGAGAGATATTGGCAAGGATAAGCTGTCTTGTACCTTTGCATTTTTCTCCCAAACGAAGGACACTAGAATGAAAATTTTAAAGCCTCCTGTTAGTGCTTCTACTACACGGCATAGCCCTGAATTTTCCAATGCGTAGCTCTTTGCAAAAGAGAGATATTGGCAAGGAAAAGCTGTCTTGCACCTTTGCATTTTTCTCCCAAACGAAGGACACTAGAATTAAAATTTTAAAGCCTCCTGTTAGGCCATCATCTACACGACATAGCCCTGAATTTTCCAATGCGCAGCTCTTTGCAAAAGAGAGATATTGGCAAGGAAAAGCTTTCTTGTACCATTGCATTTTTCTCCCAAACGAAGGACACTAGAAAGAAAATTTTAAAGCCTCCTGTTAGGCCATCATCTACACGACATAGCCCTGAATTTTCCAATGCGCAGCTCTTTGCAAAAGAGAGATATTGGCAAGGAAAAGCTGTCTTGTACCTTTGCATTTTTCTCCCAAACGAAGGACACTAGAATTAAAATTTTAAAGCCTCCTGTTAGGCCATCATCTACACGATATAGCCCTGAATTTTCCAATGCGCAGCTCTTTGCAAAAGAGAGATATTGGCAAGGAAAAGCTGTCTTGTACCTTTGCATTTTTCTCCCAAACGAAGGTCACTAGAAAGAAAATTTTAAAGCCTCCTGTTAAGCCATCATCTACACGACATAGCCCGGAATTTTCCAATGCGTAGCTCTTTGCAAAAGAGAGATATTGGCAAGGAAAAGCTGTCTTGTACCATTGCATTTTTCTCCCAAACGAAGGACACTAGAAAGAAAATTTTAAAGCCTCCTGTTAGGCCATCATCTACACGACATAGCCCTGAATTTTCCATTGCGCAGCTCTTTGCAAACGAGAGATATTGGCAAGGAAAAGCTGTCTTGTACCTTTGCATTTTTCTCCCAAACGAAGGACACTAGAAAGAAAATTTTAAAGCCTCCTGTTAGGCCATCATCTACACGACATAGCCCTGAATTTTCCAAAGCGCAGCTCTTTGCAAAAGAGAGATATTGGCAAGGAAAAGCTGTCTTGTACCATTGCATTTTTCTCCCAAACGAAGGACACTAGAAAGAAAATTTTAAAGCCTCCTGTTAGACCATCATCTACACGGCATAGCCATGAATTTTCCAATGCGCAGCTCTTTGCAAAGGAGAGATATTGGCAAGGAAAAGCTATCTTGTACCTTTGCATTTTTCTCCCAAACGAAGGACACTAGAATTAAAATTTTAAAGCCTCCTGTTAGGCCATCATCTACACGACATAGCCCTGAATATTCCAATGCGCAGCTCTTTGCAAAAGAGAGATATTGGCAAGGAAAAGCTGTCTTGTACCTTTGCATTTTTCTCCCAAACGAAGGACACTAGAAAGAAAATTTTAAAGCCTCCTGTTAGGCCATCATCTACACGACATAGCCCTGAATTTTCCAATGCGTAGCTCTTTGCAAAAGAGAGATATTGGCAAGGAAAATCTGTCTTGTACCTTTGCATTTTTCTCCCAAACGAAGGACACTAGAAAGAAAATTTTAAAGCCTCCTGTTAGGCCATCATCTACACGACATAGCCCTGAATTTTCCAATGCGCAGCTCTTTGCAAAAGAGAGATATTGGCAAGGAAAAGCTGTCTTGTACCTTTGCATTTTTCTCCCAAACGAAGGACACTAGAATGAAAATTTTAAAGCCTCCTGTTAGTGCTTCATCTACACGGCATAGCCCTGAATTTTCCAATGCGTAGCTCTTTGCAAAAGAGAGATATTGGCAAGGATAAGCTGTCTTGTACCTTTGCATTTTTCTCCCAAACGAAGGACACTAGAATTAAAATTTTAAAGCCTCCTGTTAGGCCATCATCTACACGACATAGCCCTGAATTTTCCAATGCGCAGCTCTTTGCAAAAGAGAGATATTGGCAAGGAAAAGCTGTCTTGTACCTTTGCATTTTTCTCCCAAACGAAGGACACTAGAATGAAAATTTTAAAGCCTCCTGTTAGTGCTTCTACTTAACGGCATAGCCCTGAATTTTCCAATGCGTAGCTCTTTGCAAAAGAGAGATATTGGCAAGGAAAAGCTGTCTTGCACCTTTGCATTTTTCTCCCAAACGAAGGACACTAGAATTAAAATTTTAAAGCCTCCTGTTAGGCCATCATCTACACGACATAGCCCTGAATTTTCCAATGCGCAGCTCTTTGCAAAAGAGAGATATTGGCAAGGAAAAGCTTTCTTGTACCATTGCATTTTTCTCCCAAACGAAGGACACTAGAAAGAAAATTTTAAAGCCTCCTGTTAGGCCATCATCTACACGACATAGCCCTGAATTTTCCAATGCGCAGCTCTATGCAAAAGAGAGATATTGGCAAGGAAAAGCTGTCTTGTACCTTTGCATTTTTCTCCAAAACGAAGGACACTAGAATTAAAATTTTAAAGCCTCCTGTTAGGCCATCATCTACACGATATAGCCCTGAATTTTCCAATGCGCAGCTCTTTGCAAAAGAGAGATATTGGCAAGGAAAAGCTGTCTTGTACCTTTGCATTTTTCTCCCAAACGAAGGTCACTAGAAAGAAAATTTTAAAGCCTCCTGTTAAGCCATCATCTACACGACATAGCCCGGAATTTTCCAATGCGTAGCTCTTTGCAAAAGAGAGATATTGGCAAGGAAAAGCTGTCTTGTACCTTTGCATTTTTCTCCCAAATGAAGGACACTAGAAAGAAAATTTTAAAGCCTCCTGTTAGGCCATCATCTACACGACATAGCCCTGAATTTTCCATTGCGCAGCTCTTTGCAAACGAGAGATATTGGCAAGGAAAAGCTGTCTTGTACCTTTGCATTTTTCTCCCAAACGAAGGACACTAGAAAGAAAATTTTAAAGCCTCCTGTTAGGCCATCATCTACACGACATAGCCCTGAATTTTCCAAAGCGCAGCTCTTTGCAAAAGAGAGATATTGGCAAGATAAAGCTGTCTTGTACCATTGCATTTTTCTCCCAAACGAAGGACACTAGAAAGAAAATTTTAAAGCCTCCTGTTAGACCATCATCTACACGGCATAGCCATGAATTTTCCAATGCGCAGCTCTTTGCAAAAGAGAGATATTGGCAAGGAAAAGCTATCTTGTACCTTTGCATTTTTCTCCCAAACGAAGGACACTAGAATTAAAATTTTAGAGCCTCCTGTTAGGCCATCATCTACACGACATAGCCCTGAATATTCCAATGCGCAGCTCTTTGCAAAAGAGAGATATTGGCAAGGAAAAGCTGTCTTGTACCTTTGCATTTTTCTCCCAAACGAAGGACACTAGAAAGAAAATTTTAAAGCCTCCTGTTAGGCCATCATCTACACGACATAGCCCTGAATTTTCCAATGCGTAGCTCTTTGCAAAAGAGAGATATTGGCAAGGAAAATCTGTCTTAAACCTTTGCATTTTTCTCCCAAACGAAGGACACTAGAAAGAAAATTTTAAAGCCTCCTGTTAGGCCATCATCTACACGACATAGCCCTGAATTTTCCAATGCGCAGCTCTATGCAAAAGAGAGATATTGGCAAGGAAAAGCTGTCTTGTACCTTTGCATTTTTCTCCCAAACGAAGGTCACTAGAAAGAAAATTTTAAAGCCTCCTGTTAGGCCATCATCTACACGACATAGCCCTGCATTTTCCAATGCGTAGCTCTTTGCAAAAGAGAGATATTGGCAAGGAAAAGCTGTCTTGTACCTTTGCAATTTTCTCCCAAACGAAGGACACTAGAAAGAAAATTTTAAAGCCTCCTGTTAGGCCATCATCTACACGACATAGCCCTGAATTTTCCAATGCGCAGCTCTTTGCAAAAGAGAGATATTGGCAAGGAAAAGCTGTCTTGTACCATTGCATTTTTCTCCCAAACGAAGGACACTAGAAAGAAAATTTTAAAGCCTCCTGTTAGACCATCAACTACACGGCATAGCCATGAATTTTCCAATGCGCAGCTCTTTGCAAAAGAGAGATATTGGCAAGGAAAAGCTGTCTTGTATCTTTGCATTTTTCTCCCAAACGAAGGACACTAGAATTAAAATTTTAAAGCCTCCTGTTAGGCCATCATCTACACGATATAGCCCTGAATTTTCCAATGCGCAGCTCTTTGCAAAAGAGAGATATTGGCAAGGAAAAGCTGTCTTGTACCTTTGCATTTTTCTCCTCAAACGAAGGACACTAGAATTAAAATTTTAAAGCCTCCTGTTAGGCCATCATCTACACGATATAGCCCTGAATTTTCCAATGCGCAGCTCTTTGCAAAAGAGAGATATTGGCAAGGAAAAGCTGTCTTGTACCTTTGCATTTTTCTCCTCAAACGAAGGACACTAGAATTAAAATTTTAAAGCCTCCTGTTAGGCCATCATCTACACGATATAGCCCTGAATTTTCCAATGCGCAGCTCTTTGCAAAAGAGAGATATTGGCAAGGAAAAGCTGTCTTGTACCTTTGCATTTTTCTCCTCAAACGAAGGACACTAGAATTAAAATTTTAAAGCCTCCTGTTAAGCCATCATCTACACGACATAGCCCTGAATTTTCCAATGCGTAGCTCTTTGCAAAAGAGAGATATTGGCAAGGAAAAGCTGTCTTGTACCTTTGCATTTTTCTCCCAAACGAAGGACACTAGAAAGAAAATTTTAAAGCCTCCTGTTAGGCCATCATCTACACGACATAGCCCTGAATTTTCCAATGCGCAGCTCTTTGCAAACGAGAGATATTGGCAAGGAAAAGCTGTCTTGTACCTTTGCATTTTTCTCCCAAACGAAGGACACTAGAAAGAAAATTTTAAAGCCTCCTGTTAGGCCATCATCTACACGACATAGCCCTGAAATTTCCAAAGCGCAGCTCTTTGCAAAAGAGAGATATTGGCAAGGAAAAGCTGTCTTGTACCATTGCATTTTTCTCCCAAACGAAGGACAATAGAAAGAAAATTTTAAAGCCTCCTGTTAGACCATCATCTACACGGCATAGCCATGAATTTTCCAATGCGCAGCTCTTTGCAAAAGAGAGATATTGGCAAGGAAAAGCTATCTTGTACCTTTGCATTTTTCTCCCAAACGAAGGACACTAGAATTAAAATTTTAAAGCCTCCTGTTAGGCCATCATCTACACGATATAGCCCTGAATTTTCCAATGCGCAGCTCTTTGCAAAAGAGAGATATTGGCAAGGAAAAGCTGTCTTGTACCTTTGCATTTTTCTCCCAAACGAAGGTCACTAGAAAGAAAATTTTAAAGCCTCCTGTTAAGCCATCATCTACACGACATAGCCCTGAATTTTCCAATGCGTAGCTCTTTGCAAAAGAGAGATATTGGCAAGGAAAAGCTGTCTTGTACCTTTGCATTTTTCTCCCAAACGAAGGACACTAGAAAGAAAATTTTAAAGCCTCCTGTTAGGCCATCATCTACACGACATAGCCCTGAATTTTCCAATACGCAGCTCTTTGCAAACGAGAGATATTGGCAAGGAAAAGCTGTCTTGTACCTTTGCATTTGTCTCCCAAACGAAGGACACTAGAAAGAAAATTTTAAAGCCTCCTGTTAGGCCATCATCTACACGACATAGCCCTGAATTTTCCAAAGCGCAGCTCTTTGCAAAAGAGAGATATTGGCAAGGAAAAGCTGTCTTGTACCATTGCATTTTTCTCCCAAACGAAGGACACTAGAAAGAAAATTTTAAAGCCTCCTGTTAGACCATCATCTACACGGCATAGCCATGAATTTTCCAATGCGCAGCTCTTTGCAAAAGAGAGATATTGGCAAGGAAAAGCTGTCTTGTACCTTTGCATTTTTCTCCCAAACGAAGGACACTAGAATGAAAATTTTAAAGCCTCCTGTTAGTGCTTCATCTACACGGCATAGCCCTGAATTTTCCAATGCGTAGCTCTTTGCAAAAGAGAGATATTGGCAAGGAAAAGCTGTCTTGCACCTTTGCATTTTTCTCCCAAACGAAGGACACTAGATTTAAAATTTTAAAGCCTCCTGTTAGGCCATCATCTACACGACATAGCCCTGAATTTTCCAATGCGCAGCTCTTTGCAAAAGAGAGATATTGGCAAGGAAAAGCTGTCTTGTACCTTTGCATTTTTCTCCCAAACGAAGGACACTAGAATGAAAATTTTAAAGCCTCCTGTTAGGCCATCATCTACACGACATAGCCCTGAATTTTCCAATGCGCAGCTCTTTGCAAAAGAGAGATATTGGCAAGGAATAGCTGTCTTGTTCCTTTGCATTTTTCTCCCAAACGAAGGTCACTAGAAAGAAAATGTTAAAGCCTCCTGTTAGGCCATCATCTACACGACATAGCCCTGAATTTTCCAATGCGTAGCTCTTTGCAAAAGAGAGATATTGGCAAGGAAAAGCTGTCTTGTACCTTTGCATTTTTCTCCCAAACGAAGGACACTAGAAAGAAAATTTTAAAGCCTCCTGTTAGGCCATCATCTACACGACATAGCCCTGAATTTTCCAATGCGCAGCTCTTTGCAAAAGAGAGATATTGGCAAGGAAAAGCTGTCTTGTACCTTTGCATTTTTCTCCCAAATGAAGGACACTAGAATTAAAATTTTAAAGCCTCCTGTTAGGCCATCATCTACACGATATAGCCCTGAATTTTCCAATGCGCAGCTCTTTGCAAAAGAGAGATATTGGCAAGGATAAGCTGTCTTGTACCTTTGCATTTTTCTCCCAAACGAAGGACACTAGAATGAAAATTTTAAAGCCTCCTGTTAGTGCTTCTACTACACGGCATAGCCCTGAATTTTCCAATGCGTAGCTCTTTGCAATAGAGAGATATTGGCAAGGAAAAGCTGTCTTGCACCTTTGCATTTTTCTCCCAAACGAAGGACACTAGAATTAAAATTTTAAAGCCTCCTGTTAGGCCATCATCTACACGACATAGCCCTGAATTTTCCAATGCGCAGCTCTTTGCAAAAGAGAGATATTGGCAAGGAAAAACTTTCTTGTACCATTGCATTTTTCTCCCAAACGAAGGACACTAGAAAGAAAATTTTAAAGCCTCCTGTTAGGCCATCATCTACACGACATAGCCCTGAATTTTCCAATGCGCAGCTCTTTGCAAAAGAGAGATATTGGCAAGGAAAAGCTGTCTTGTACCTTTGCATTTTTCTCCCAAACGAAGGACACTAGAATTAAAATTTTAAAGCCTCCTGTTAGGCCATCATCTACACGATATAGCCCTGAATTTTCCAATGCGCAGCTCTTTGCAAAAGAGAGATATTGGCAAGGAAAAGCTGTCTTGTACCTTTGCATTTTTCTCCCAAACGAAGGTCACTAGAAAGAAAATTTTAAAGCCTCCTGTTAAGCCATCATCTACACGACATAGCCCGGAATTTTCCAATGCGTAGCTCTTTGCAAAAGAGAGATATTGGCAAGGAAAAGCTGTCTTGTACCATTGCATTTTTCTCCCAAACGAAGGACACTAGAAAGAAAATTTTAAAGCCTCCTGTTAGGCCATCATCTACACGACATAGCCCTGAATTTTCCATTGCGCAGCTCTTTGCAAACGAGAGATATTGGCAAGGAAAAGCTGTCTTGTACCTTTGCATTTTTCTCCCAAACGAAGGACACTAGAAAGAAAATTTTAAAGCCTCCTGTTAGGCCATCATCTACACGACATAGCCCTGAATTTTCCAAAGCGCAGCTCTTTGCAAAAGAGAGATATTGGCAAGGAAAAGCTGTCTTGTACCATTGCATTTTTCTCCCAAACGAAGGACACTAGAAAGAAAATTTTAAAGCCTCCTGTTAGACCATCATCTACACGGCATAGCCATGAATTTTCCAATGCGCAGCTCTTTGCAAAAGAGAGATATTGGCAAGGAAAAGCTATCTTGTACCTTTGCATTTTTCTCCCAAACGAAGGACACTAGAATTAAAATTTTAAAGCCTCCTGTTAGGCCATCATCTACACGACATAGCCCTGAATATTCCAATGCGCAGCTCTTTGCAAAAGAGAGATATTGGCAAGGAAAAGCTGTCTTGTACCTTTGCATTTTTCTCCCAAACGAAGGACACTAGAAAGAAAATTTTAAAGCCTCCTGTTAGGCCATCATCTACACGACATAACCCTGAATTTTCCAATGCGTAGCTCTTTGCAAAAGAGAGATATTGGCAAGGAAAATCTGTCTTGTACCTTTGCATTTTTCTCCCAAACGAAGGACACTAGAAAGAAAATTTTAAAGCCTCCTGTTAGGCCATCATCTACACGACATAGCCCTGAATTTTCCAATGCGCAGCTCTTTGCAAAAGAGAGATATTGGCAAGGAAAAGCTGTCTTGTACCTTTGCATTTTTCTCCCAAACGAAGGACACTAGAATGAAAATTTTAAAGCCTCCTGTTAGTGCTTCATCTACACGGCATAGCCCTGAATTTTCCAATGCGTAGCTCTTTGCAAAAGAGAGATATTGGCAAGGAAAAGCTGTCATGTACCTTTGCATTTTTCTCCCAAACGAAGCACACTAGAAAGAAAATTTTAAAGCCTCCTGTTAGGCCATCATCTACACGACATAGCCCTGAATTTTCCAATGCGCAGCTCTTTGCAAAAGAGAGATATTGGCAAGGATAAGCTGTCTTGTACCTTTGCATTTTTCTCCCAAACGAAGGACACTAGAATGAAAATTTTAAAGCCTCCTGTTAGTGCTTCTACTTAACGGCATAGCCCTGAATTTTCCAATGCGTAGCTCTTTGCAAAAGAGAGATATTGGCAAGGAAAAGCTGTCTTGCACCTTTGCATTTTTCTCCCAAACGAAGGACACTAGAATTAAAATTTTAAAGCCTCCTGTTAGGCCATCATCTACACGATATAGCCCTGAATTTTCCAATGCGCAGCTCTTTGCAAAAGAGAGATATTGGCAAGGAAAAGCTGTCTTGTACCTTTGCATTTTTCTCCCAAACGAAGGTCACTAGAAAGAAAATTTTAAAGCCTCCTGTTAAGCCATCATCTACACGACATAGCCCGGAATTTTCCAATGCGTAGCTCTTTGCAAAAGAGAGATATTGGCAAGGAAAAGCTGTCTTGTACCTTTGCATTTTTCTCCCAAATGAAGGACACTAGAAAGAAAATTTTAAAGCCTCCTGTTAGGCCATCATCTACACGACATAGCCCTGAATTTTCCATTGCGCAGCTCTTTGCAAACGAGAGATATTGGCAAGGAAAAGCTGTCTTGTACCTTTGCATTTTTCTCCCAAACGAAGGACACTAGAAAGAAAATTTTAAAGCCTCCTGTTAGGCCATCATCTACACGACATAGCCCTGAATTTTCCAAAGCGCAGCTCTTTGCAAAAGAGAGATATTGGCAAGATAAAGCTGTCTTGTACCATTGCATTTTTCTCCCAAACGAAGGACACTAGAAAGAAAATTTTAAAGCCTCCTGTTAGACCATCATCTACACGGCATAGCCATGAATTTTCCAATGCGCAGCTCTTTGCAAAAGAGAGATATTGGCAAGGAAAAGCTATCTTGTACCTTTGCATTTTTCTCCCAAACGAAGGACACTAGAATTAAAATTTTAAAGCCTCCTGTTAGGCCATCATCTACACGACATAGCCCTGAATATTCCAATGCGCAGCTCTTTGCAAAAGAGAGATATTGGCAAGGAAAAGCTGTCTTGTACCTTTGCATTTTTCTCCCAAACGAAGGACACTAGAAAGAAAATTTTAAAGCCTCCTGTTAGGCCATCATCTACACGACATAGCCCTGAATTTTCCAATGCGTAGCTCTTTGCAAAAGAGAGATATTGGCAAGGAAAAGCTGTCTTGCACCTTTGCATTTTTCTCCCAAACGAAGGACACTAGAATTAAAATGTTAAAGCCTCCTGTTAGGCCATCATCTACACGACATAGCCCTGAATTTTCCAATGCGCAGCTCTATGCAAAAGAGAGATATTGGCAAGGAAAAGCTGTCTTGTACCTTTGCATTTTTCTCCCAAACGAAGGTCACTAGAAAGAAAATTTTAAAGCCTCCTGTTAGGCCATCATCTACACGACATAGCCCTGCATTTTCCAATGCGTAGCTCTTTGCAAAAGAGAGATATTGGCAAGGAAAAGCTGTCTTGTACCTTTGCAATTTTCTCCCAAACGAAGGACACTAGAAAGAAAATTTTAAAGCCTCCTGTTAGGCCATCATCTACACGACATAGCCCTGAATTTTCCAATGCGCAGCTCTTTGCAAAAGAGAGATATTGGCAAGGAAAAGCTGTCTTGTACCATTGCATTTTTCTCCCAAACGAAGGACACTAGAAAGAAAATTTTAAAGCCTCCTGTTAGACCATCAACTACACGGCATAGCCATGAATTTTCCAATGCGCAGCTCTTTGCAAAAGAGAGATATTGGCAAGGAAAAGCTGTCTTGTATCTTTGCATTTTTCTCCCAAACGAAGGACACTAGAATTAAAATTTTAAAGCCTCCTGTTAGGCCATCATCTACACGATATAGCCCTGAATTTTCCAATGCGCAGCTCTTTGCAAAAGAGAGATATTGGCAAGGAAAAGCTGTCTTGTACCTTTGCATTTTTCTCCCAAACGAAGGACACTAGAAAGAAAATTTTAAAGCCTCCTGTTAGGCCATCATCTACACGACATAGCCCTGAATTTTCCAATGCGCAGCTCTTTGCAAAAGAGAGATATTGGCAAGGAAAAGCTGTCTTGTACCTTTGCATTTTTCTCCTTAAACGAAGGACACTAGAATTAAAATTTTAAAGCCTCCTGTTAGGCCATCATCTACACGATATAGCCCTGAATTTTCCAATGCGCAGCTCTTTGCAAAAGAGAGATATTGGCAAGGAAAAGCTGTCTTGTACCTTTGCATTTTTCTCCCAAACGAAGGTCACTAGAAAGAAAATTTTAAAGCCTCCTGTTAAGCCATCATCTACACGACATAGCCCTGAATTTTCCAATGCGTAGCTCTTTGCAAAAGAGAGATATTGGCAAGGAAAAGCTGTCTTGTACCTTTGCATTTTTCTCCCAAACGAAGGACACTAGAAAGAAAATTTTAAAGCCTCCTGTTAGGCCATCATCTACACGACATAGCCCTGAATTTTCCAATGCGCAGCTCTTTGCAAACGAGAGATATTGGCAAGGAAAAGCTGTCTTGTACCTTTGCATTTTTCTCCCAAACGAAGGACACTAGAAAGAAAATTTTAAAGCCTCCTGTTAAGCCATCATCTACACGACATAGCCCTGAATTTTCCAATGCGTAGCTCTTTGCAAAAGAGAGATATTGGCAAGGAAAAGCTGTCTTGTACCTTTGCATTTTTCTCCCAAACGAAGGACACTAGAAAGAAAATTTTAAAGCCTCCTGTTAGGCCATCATCTACACGACATAGCCCTGAATTTTCCAATGCGCAGCTCTTTGCAAACGAGAGATATTGGCAAGGAAAAGCTGTCTTGTACCTTTGCATTTTTCTCCCAAACGAAGGACACTAGAAAGAAAATTTTAAAGCCTCCTGTTAGACCATCATCTACACGGCATAGCCATGAATTTTCCAATGCGCAGCTCTTTGCAAAAGAGAGATATTGGCAAGGAAAAGCTATCTTGTACCTTTGCATTTTTCTCCCAAACGAAGGACACTAGAATTAAAATTTTAAAGCCTCCTGTTAGGCCATCATCTACACGACATAGCCCTAAATATTCCAATGCGCAGCTCTTTGCAAAAGAGAGATATTGGCAAGGAAAAGCTGTCTTGTACCTTTGCATTTTTCTCCTAAACGAAGGTCACTAGAAAGAAAAATTTAAAGCCTCCTGTTAGGCCATCATCTACACGACATAGCCCTGAATTTTCCAATGCGTAGCTCTTTGCAAAAGAGAGATATTGGCAAGGAAAAGCTGTCTTGTACCTTTGCATTTTTCTCCCAAACGAAGGACACTAGAAAGAAAATTTTAAAGCCTCCTGTTAGGCCATCATCTACACGACATAGCCCTGAATTTTCCAATGCGCAGCTCTTTGCAAAAGAGAGATATTGGCAAGGAAAAGCTGTCTTGTACCTTTGCATTTTTCTCCCAAACGAAGGACACTAGAAAGAAAATTTTAAAGCCTCCTGTTAGGCCATCATCTACACGACATAGCCCTGAATTTTCCAATGCGCAGCTCTTTGCAAACGAGAGATATTGGCAAGGAAAAGCTGTCTTGTACCTTTGCATTTTTCTCCCAAACGAAGGACACTAGAAAGAAAATTTTAAAGCCTCCTGTTAGGCCATCATCTACACGACATAGCCCTGAATTTTCCAAAGCGCAGCTCTTTGCAAAAGAGAGATATTGGCAAGGAAAAGCTGTCTTGTACCATTGCATTTTTCTCCCAAACGAAGGACACTAGAAAGAAAATTTTAAAGCCTCCTGTTAGACCATCATCTACACGGCATAGCCATGAATTTTCCAATGCGCAGCTCTTTGCAAAAGAGAGATATTGGCAAGGAAAAGCTATCTTGTACCTTTGCATTTTTCTCCCAAACGAAGGACACTAGAATTAAAATTTTAAAGCCTCCTGTTAGGCCATCATCTACACGACATAGCCCTAAATATTCCAATGCGCAGCTCTTTGCAAAAGAGAGATATTGGCAAGGAAAAGCTGTCTTGTACCTTTGCATTTTTCTCCTAAACGAAGGTCACTAGAAAGAAAAATTTAAAGCCTCCTGTTAGGCCATCATCTACACGACATAGCCCTGAATTTTCCAATGCGTAGCTCTTTGCAAAAGAGAGATATTGGCAAGGAAAAGCTGTCTTGTACCTTTGCATTTTTCTCCCAAACGAAGGACACTAGAAAGAAAATTTTAAAGCCTCCTGTTAGGCCATCATCTACACGACATAGCCCTGAATTTTCCAATGCGCAGCTCTTTGCAAAAGAGAGATATTGGCAAGGAAAAGCTGTCTTGTACCTTTGCATTTTTCTCCCAAATGAAGGACACTAGAATTAAAATTTTAAAGCCTCCTGTTAGGCCATCATCTACACGATATAGCCCTGAATTTTCCAATGCGCAGCTCTTTGCAAAAGAGAGATATTGGCAAGGATAAGCTGTCTTGTACCTTTGCATTTTTCTCCCAAACGAAGGACACTAGAATGAAAATTTTAAAGCCTCCTGTTAGTGCTTCATCTACACGGCATAGCCCTGAATTTTCCAATGCGTAGCTCTTTGCAAAAGAGAGATATTGGCAAGGAAAAGCTGTCTTGCACCTTTGCATTTTTCTCCCAAACGAAGGACACTAGAATTAAAATTTTAAAGCCTCCTGTTAGGCCATCATCTACACGACATAGCCCGGAATTTTCCAATGCGTAGCTCTTTGCAAAAGAGAGATATTGGCAAGGAAAAGCTGTCTTGTACCTTTGCATTTTTCTCCCAAACGAAGGACACTAGAAAGAAAATTTTAAAGCCTCCTGTTAGGCCATCATCTACACGACATAGCCCTGAATTTTCCAATGCGTAGCTCTTTGCAAAAGAGAGATATTGGCAAGGAAAAGCTGTCTTGTACCATTGCATTTTTCTCCCAAACGAAGGACACTAGAAAGAACATTTTAAAGCCTCCTGTTAGACCATCATCTACACGGCATAGCCATGAATTTTCCAATGCGCAGCTCTTTGCAAAAGAGAGATATTGGCAAGGAAAAGCTATCTTGTACCTTTGCATTTTTCTCCCAAACGAAGGACACTAGAATTAAAATTTTAAAGCCTCCTGTTAGGCCATCATCTACACGACATAGACCTGAATATTCCAATGCGCAGCTCTTTGCAAAAGGGAGATATTGGCAAGGAAAAGCTGTCTTGTACCTTTGCATTTTTCTCCCAAACGAAGGTCACTAGAAAGAAAATTTTAAAGCCTCCTGTTAGGCCATCATCTACACGACATAGCCCTGAATTTTCCAATGCGTAGCTCTTTGCAAAAGAGAGATATTGGCAAGGAAAATCTGTCTTGTACCTTTGCATTTTTCTCCCAAACGAAGGACACTAGAAAGAAAATTTTAAAGCCTCCTGTTAGGCCATCATCTACACGACATAGCCCTGAATTTTCCAATGCGCAGCTCTTTGCAAAAGAGAGATATTGGCAAGGAAAAGCTGTCTTGTACCTTTGCATTTTTCTCCCAAACGAAGGACACTAGAATGAAAATTTTAAAGCCTCCTGTTAGTGCTTCATCTACACGGCATAGCCCTGAATTTTCCAATGCGTAGCTCTTTGCAAAAGAGAGATATTGGCAAGGAAAAGCTGTCTTGCACCTTTGCATTTTTCTCCCAAACGAAGGACACTAGAATTAAAATTTTAAAGCCTCCTGTTAGGCCATCATCTACACGACATAGCCCTGAATTTTCCAATGCGCAGCTCTATGCAAAAGAGAGATATTGGCAAGGAAAAGCTGTCTTGTACCTTTGCATTTTTCTCCCAAACGAAGGACACTAGAATTAAAATTTTAAAGCCTCCTGTTAGGCCATCATCTACACGATATAGCCCTGAATTTTCCAATGCGCAGCTCTTTGCAAAAGAGAGATATTGGCAAGGAAAAGCTATCTTGTACCTTTGCATTTTTCTCCCAAACGAAGGTCACTAGAAAGAAAATTTTAAAGCCTCCTGTTAGGCCATCATCTACACGACATAGCCCTGAATTTTCCATTGCGCAGCTCTTTGCAAACGAGAGATATTGGCAAGGAAAAGCTGTCTTGTACCTTTGCATTTTTCTCCCAAACGAAGGACACTAGAAAGAAAATTTTAAAGCCTCCTGTTAGGCCATCATCTACACGACATAGCCCTGAATTTTCCAAAGCGCAGCTCTTTGCAAAAGAGAGATATTGGCAAGGAAAAGCTGTCTTGTACCATTGCATTTTTCTCCCAAACGAAGGACACTAGAAAGAAAATTTTAAAGCCTCCTGTTAGACCATCATCTACACGGCATAGCCATGAATTTTCCAATGCGCAGCTCTTTGCAAAAGAGAGATATTGGCAAGGAAAAGCTATCTTGTACCTTTGCATTTTTCTCCCAAACGAAGGACACTAGAATTAAAATTTTAAAGCCTCCTGTTAGGCCATCATCTACACGACATAGCCCTGAATATTCCAATGCGCAGCTCTTTGCAAAAGAGAGATATTGGCAAGGAAAAGCTGTCTTGTACCTTTGCATTTTTCTCCCAAACGAAGGACACTAGAAAGAAAATTTTAAAGCCTCCTGTTAGGCCATCATCTACACGACATAACCCTGAATTTTCCAATGCGTAGCTCTTTGCAAAAGAGAGATATTGGCAAGGAAAATCTGTCTTGTACCTTTGCATTTTTCTCCCAAACGAAGGACACTAGAAAGAAAATTTTAAAGCCTCCTGTTAGGCCATCATCTACACGACATAGCCCTGAATTTTCCAATGCGCAGCTCTTTGCAAAAGAGAGATATTGGCAAGGAAAAGCTGTCTTGTACCTTTGCATTTTTCTCCCAAACGAAGGACACTAGAATGAAAATTTTAAAGCCTCCTGTTAGTGCTTCATCTACACGGCATAGCCCTGAATTTTCCAATGCGTAGCTCTTTGCAAAAGAGAGATATTGGCAAGGAAAAGCTGTCATGTACCTTTGCATTTTTCTCCCAAACGAAGCACACTAGAAAGAAAATTTTAAAGCCTCCTGTTAGGCCATCATCTACACGACATAGCCCTGAATTTTCCAATGCGCAGCTCTTTGCAAAAGAGAGATATTGGCAAGGATAAGCTGTCTTGTACCTTTGCATTTTTCTCCCAAACGAAGGACACTAGAATGAAAATTTTAAAGCCTCCTGTTAGTGCTTCTACTTAACGGCATAGCCCTGAATTTTCCAATGCGTAGCTCTTTGCAAAAGAGAGATATTGGCAAGGAAAAGCTGTCTTGCACCTTTGCATTTTTCTCCCAAACGAAGGACACTAGAATTAAAATTTTAAAGCCTCCTGTTAGGCCATCATCTACACGACATAGCCCTGAATTTTCCAATGCGCAGCTCTTTGCAAAAGAGAGATATTGGCAAGGAAAAGCTTTCTTGTACCATTGCATTTTTCTCCCAAACGAAGGACACTAGAAAGAAAATTTTAAAGCCTCCTGTTAGGCCATCATCTACACGACATAGCCCTGAATTTTCCAATGCGCAGCTCTATGCAAAAGAGAGATATTGGCAAGGAAAAGCTGTCTTGTACCTTTGCATTTTTCTCCCAAACGAAGGACACTAGAATTAAAATTTTAAAGCCTCCTGTTAGGCCATCATCTACACGATATAGCCCTGAATTTTCCAATGCGCAGCTCTTTGCAAAAGAGAGATATTGGCAAGGAAAAGCTGTCTTGTACCTTTGCATTTTTCTCCCAAACGAAGGTCACTAGAAAGAAAATTTTAAAGCCTCCTGTTAAGCCATCATCTACACGACATAGCCCGGAATTTTCCAATGCGTAGCTCTTTGCAAAAGAGAGATATTGGCAAGGAAAAGCTGTCTTGTACCTTTGCATTTTTCTCCCAAATGAAGGACACTAGAAAGAAAATTTTAAAGCCTCCTGTTAGGCCATCATCTACACGACATAGCCCTGAATTTTCCATTGCGCAGCTCTTTGCAAACGAGAGATATTGGCAAGGAAAAGCTGTCTTGTACCTTTGCATTTTTCTCCCAAACGAAGGACACTAGAAAGAAAATTTTAAAGCCTCCTGTTAGGCCATCATCTACACGACATAGCCCTGAATTTTCCAAAGCGCAGCTCTTTGCAAAAGAGAGATATTGGCAAGATAAAGCTGTCTTGTACAATTGCATTTTTCTCCCAAACGAAGGACACTAGAAAGAAAATTTTAAAGCCTCCTGTTAGACCATCATCTACACGGCATAGCCATGAATTTTCCAATGCGCAGCTCTTTGCAAAAGAGAGATATTGGCAAGGAAAAGCTATCTTGTACCTTTGCATTTTTCTCCCAAACGAAGGACACTAGAATTAAAATTTTAAAGCCTCCTGTTAGGCCATCATCTACACGACATAGCCCTGAATATTCCAATGCGCAGCTCTTTGCAAAAGAGAGATATTGGCAAGGAAAAGCTGTCTTGTACCTTTGCATTTTTCTCCCAAACGAAGGACACTAGAAAGAAAATTTTAAAGCCTCCTGTTAGGCCATCATCTACACGACATAGCCCTGAATTTTCCAATGCGTAGCTCTTTGCAAAAGAGAGATATTGGCAAGGAAAATCTGTCTTGTACCTTTGCATTTTTCTCCCAAACGAAGGACACTAGAAAGAAAATTTTAAAGCCTCCTGTTAGGCCATCATCTACACGACATAGCCCTGAATTTTCCAATGCGCAGCTCTTTGCAAAAGAGAGATATTGGCAAGGAAAAGCTGTCTTGTACCTTTGCATTTTTCTCCCAAACGAAGGACACTAGAATGAAAATTTTAAAGCCTCCTGTTAGTGCTTCATCTACACGGCATAGCCCTGAATTTTCCAATGCGTAGCTCTTTGCAAAAGAGAGATATTGGCAAGGAAAAGCTGTCTTGCACCTTTGCATTTTTCTCCCAAACGAAGGACACTAGAATTAAAATGTTAAAGCCTCCTGTTAGGCCATCATCTACACGACATAGCCCTGAATTTTCCAATGCGCAGCTCTATGCAAAAGAGAGATATTGGCAAGGAAAAGCTGTCTTGTACCTTTGCATTTTTCTCCCAAACGAAGGTCACTAGAAAGAAAATTTTAAAGCCTCCTGTTAGGCCATCATCTACACGACATAGCCCTGCATTTTCCAATGCGTAGCTCTTTGCAAAAGAGAGATATTGGCAAGGAAAAGCTGTCTTGTACCTTTGCAATTTTCTCCCAAACGAAGGACACTAGAAAGAAAATTTTAAAGCCTCCTGTTAGGCCATCATCTACACGACATAGCCCTGAATTTTCCAATGCGCAGCTCTTTGCAAAAGAGAGATATTGGCAAGGAAAAGCTGTCTTGTACCTTTGCATTTTTCTCCCAAACGAAGGTCACTAGAAAGAAAATTTTAAAGCCTCCTGTTAAGCCATCATCTACACGACATAGCCCTGAATTTTCCAATGCGTAGCTCTTTGCAAAAGAGAGATATTGGCAAGGAAAAGCTGTCTTGTACCTTTGCATTTTTCTCCCAAACGAAGGACACTAGAAAGAAAATTTTAAAGCCTCCTGTTAGGCCATCATCTACACGACATAGCCCTGAATTTTCCAATGCGCAGCTCTTTGCAAACGAGAGATATTGGCAAGGAAAAGCTGTCTTGTACCTTTGCATTTTTCTCCCAAACGAAGGACACTAGAAAGAAAATTTTAAAGCCTCCTGTTAAGCCATCATCTACACGACATAGCCCTGAATTTTCCAATGCGTAGCTCTTTGCAAAAGAGAGATATTGGCAAGGAAAAGCTGTCTTGTACCTTTGCATTTTTCTCCCAAACGAAGGACACTAGAAAGAAAATTTTAAAGCCTCCTGTTAGGCCATCATCTACACGACATAGCCCTGAATTTTCCAATGCGCAGCTCTTTGCAAAAGAGAGATATTGGCAAGGAAAAGCTGTCTTGTACCTTTGCATTTTTCTCCCAAACGAAGGACACTAGAATGAAAATTTTAAAGCCTCCTGTTAGTGCTTCATCTACACGGCATAGCCCTGAATTTTCCAATGCGTAGCTCTTTGCAAAAGAGAGATATTGGCAAGGAAAAGCTGTCTTGTACCTTTGCATTTTTCTCCCAAACGAAGGACACTAGAAAGAAAATTTTAAAGCCTCCTGTTAGACCATCATCTACACGGCATAGCCATGAATTTTCCAATGCGCAGCTCTTTGCAAAAGAGAGATATTGGCAAGGAAAAGCTATCTTGTACCTTTGCATTTTTCTCCCAAACGAAGGACACTAGAATTAAAATTTTAAAGCCTCCTGTTAGGCCATCATCTACACGACATAGCCCTAAATATTCCAATGCGCAGCTCTTTGCAAAAGAGAGATATTGGCAAGGAAAAGCTGTCTTGTACCTTTGCATTTTTCTCCTAAACGAAGGTCACTAGAAAGAAAAATTTAAAGCCTCCTGTTAGGCCATCATCTACACGACATAGCCCTGAATTTTCCAATGCGTAGCTCTTTGCAAAAGAGAGATATTGGCAAGGAAAAGCTGTCTTGTACCTTTGCATTTTTCTCCCAAACGAAGGACACTAGAAAGAAAATTTTAAAGCCTCCTGTTAGGCCATCATCTACACGACATAGCCCTGAATTTTCCAATGCGCAGCTCTTTGCAAAAGAGAGATATTGGCAAGGAAAAGCTGTCTTGTACCTTTGCATTTTTCTCCCAAACGAAGGACACTAGAATGAAAATTTTAAAGCCTCCTGTTAGTGCTTCATCTACACGGCATAGCCCTGAATTTTCCAATGCGTAGCTCTTTGCAAAAGAGAGATATTGGCAAGGAAAAGCTGTCTTGTACCTTTGCATTTTTCTCCCAAACGAAGGACACTAGAAAGAAAATTTTAAAGCCTCCTGTTAGGCCATCATCTACACGACATAGCCCTGAATTTTCCAATGCGCAGCTCTTTGCAAACGAGAGATATTGGCAAGGAAAAGCTGTCTTGTACCTTTGCATTTTTCTCCCAAACGAAGGACACTAGAAAGAAAATTTTAAAGCCTCCTGTTAAGCCATCATCTACACGACATAGCCCTGAATTTTCCAATGCGTAGCTCTTTGCAAAAGAGAGATATTGGCAAGGAAAAGCTGTCTTGTACCTTTGCATTTTTCTCCCAAACGAAGGACACTAGAAAGAAAATTTTAAAGCCTCCTGTTAGGCCATCATCTACACGACATAGCCCTGAATTTTCCAATGCGCAGCTCTTTGCAAACGAGAGATATTGGCAAGGAAAAGCTGTCTTGTACCTTTGCATTTTTCTCCCAAACGAAGGACACTAGAAAGAAAATTTTAAAGCCTCCTGTTAGACCATCATCTACACGGCATAGCCATGAATTTTCCAATGCGCAGCTCTTTGCAAAAGAGAGATATTGGCAAGGAAAAGCTATCTTGTACCTTTGCATTTTTCTCCCAAACGAAGGACACTAGAATTAAAATTTTAAAGCCTCCTGTTAGGCCATCATCTACACGACATAGCCCTAAATATTCCAATGCGCAGCTCTTTGCAAAAGAGAGATATTGGCAAGGAAAAGCTGTCTTGTACCTTTGCATTTTTCTCCTAAACGAAGGTCACTAGAAAGAAAAATTTAAAGCCTCCTGTTAGGCCATCATCTACACGACATAGCCCTGAATTTTCCAATGCGTAGCTCTTTGCAAAAGAGAGATATTGGCAAGGAAAAGCTGTCTTGTACCTTTGCATTTTTCTCCCAAACGAAGGACACTAGAAAGAAAATTTTAAAGCCTCCTGTTAGGCCATCATCTACACGACATAGCCCTGAATTTTCCAATGCGCAGCTCTTTGCAAAAGAGAGATATTGGCAAGGAAAAGCTGTCTTGTACCTTTGCATTTTTCTCCCAAACGAAGGACACTAGAATGAAAATTTTAAAGCCTCCTGTTAGTGCTTCATCTACACGGCATAGCCCTGAATTTTCCAATGCGTAGCTCTTTGCAAAAGAGAGATATTGGCAAGGAAAAGCTGTCTTGCACCTTTGCATTTTTCTCCCAAACGAAGGACACTAGATTTAAAATTTTAAAGCCTCCTGTTAGGCCATCATCTACACGACATAGCCCTGAATTTTCCAATGCGCAGCTCTTTGCAAAAGAGAGATATTGGCAAGGAAAAGCTGTCTTGTACCTTTGCAATTTTCTCCCAAACGAAGGACACTAGAATGAAAATTTTAAAGCCTCCTGTTAGGCCATCATCTACACGACATAGCCCTGAATTTTCCAATGCGCAGCTCTTTGCAAAAGAGAGATATTGGCAAGGAAAAGCTGTCTTGTTCCTTTGCATTTTTCTCCCAAACGAAGGTCACTAGAAAGAAAATGTTAAAGCCTCCTGTTAGGCCATCATCTACACGACATAGCCCTGAATTTTCCAATGCGTAGCTCTTTGCAAAAGAGAGATATTGGCAAGGAAAAGCTGTCTTGTACCTTTGCATTTTTCTCCCAAACGAAGGACACTAGAAAGAAAATTTTAAAGCCTCCTGTTAGGCCATCATCTACACGACATAGCCCTGAATTTTCCAATGCGCAGCTCTTTGCAAAAGAGAGATATTGGCAAGGAAAAGCTGTCTTGTACCTTTGCATTTTTCTCCCAAATGAAGGACACTAGAATTAAAATTTTAAAGCCTCCTGTTAGGCCATCCTCTACACGATATAGCCCTGAATTTTCCAATGCGCAGCTCTTTGCAAAAGAGAGATATTGGCAAGGATAAGCTGTCTTGTACCTTTGCATTTTTCTCCCAAACGAAGGACACTAGAATGAAAATTTTAAAGCCTCCTGTTAGTGCTTCATCTACACGGCATAGCCCTGAATTTTCCAATGCGTAGCTCTTTGCAAAAGAGAGATATTGGCAAGGAAAAGCTGTCTTGCACCTTTGCATTTTTCTCCCAAACGAAGGACACTAGAATTAAAATTTTAAAGCCTCCTGTTAGGCCATCATCTACACGACATAGCCCGGAATTTTCCAATGCGTAGCTCTTTGCAAAAGAGAGATATTGGCAAGGAAAAGCTGTCTTGTACCTTTGCATTTTTCTCCCAAACGAAGGACACTAGAAAGAAAATTTTAAAGCCTCCTGTTAGGCCATCATCTACACGACATAGCCCTGAATTTTCCAATGCGCAGCTCTTTGCAAACGAGAGATATTGGCAAGGAAAAGCTGTCTTGTACCTTTGCATTTTTCTCCCAAACGAAGGACACTAGAAAGAAAATTTTAAAGCCTCCTGTTAGGCCATCATCTACACGACATAGCCCTGAATTTTCCAAAGCGCAGCTCTTTGCAAAAGAGAGATATTGGCAAGGAAAAGCTGTCTTGTACCATTGCATTTTTCTCCCAAACGAAGGACACTAGAAAGAACATTTTAAAGCCTCCTGTTAGACCATCATCTACACGGCATAGCCATGAATTTTCCAATGCGCAGCTCTTTGCAAAAGAGAGATATTGGCAAGGAAAAGCTATCTTGTACCTTTGCATTTTTCTCCCAAACGAAGGACACTAGAATTAAAATTTTAAAGCCTCCTGTTAGGCCATCATCTACACGACATAGACCTGAATATTCCAATGCGCAGCTCTTTGCAAAAGGGAGATATTGGCAAGGAAAAGCTGTCTTGTACCTTTGCATTTTTCTCCCAAACGAAGGTCACTAGAAAGAAAATTTTAAAGCCTCCTGTTAGGCCATCATCTACACGACATAGCCCTGAATTTTCCAATGCGTAGCTCTTTGCAAAAGAGAGATATTGGCAAGGAAAATCTGTCTTGTACCTTTGCATTTTTCTCCCAAACGAAGGACACTAGAAAGAAAATTTTAAAGCCTCCTGTTAGGCCATCATCTACACGACATAGCCCTGAATTTTCCAATGCGCAGCTCTTTGCAAAAGAGAGATATTGGCAAGGAAAAGCTGTCTTGTACCTTTGCATTTTTCTCCCAAACGAAGGACACTAGAATGAAAATTTTAAAGCCTCCTGTTAGTGCTTCATCTACACGGCATAGCCCTGAATTTTCCAATGCGTAGCTCTTTGCAAAAGAGAGATATTGGCAAGGAAAAGCTGTCTTGCACCTTTGCATTTTTCTCCCAAACGAAGGACACTAGAATTAAAATTTTAAAGCCTCCTGTTAGGCCATCATCTACACGACATAGCCCTGAATTTTCCAATGCGCAGCTCTATGCAAAAGAGAGATATTGGCAAGGAAAAGCTGTCTTGTACCTTTGCATTTTTCTCCCAAACGAGGGTCACTAGAAAGAAAATTTTAAAGCCTCCTGTTAGGCCATCATCTACACGACATAGCCCTGCATTTTCCAATGCGTAGCTCTTTGCAAAAGAGAGATATTGGCAAGGAAAAGCTGTCTTGTACCTTTGCATTTTTCTCCCAAACGAAGGACACTAGAAAGAACATTTTAAAGCCTCCTGTTAGGCCATCATCTACACGACATAGCCCTGAATTTTCCAATGCGCAGCTCTTTGCAAAAGAGAGATATTGGCAAGGAAAAGCTGTCTTGTACCATTGCATTTTTCACCCAAACGAAGGACACTAGAAAGAAAATTTTAAAGCCTCCTGTTAGACCATCATCTACACGGCATAGCCATGAATTTTCCAATGCGCAGCTCTTTGCAAAAGAGAGATATTGGCAAGGAAAAGCTGTCTTGTACCTTTGCATTTTTCTCCCAAACGAAGGACACTAGAATTAAAATTTTAAAGCCTCCTGTTAGGCCATCATCTACACGATATAGCCCTGAATTTGCCAATGCGCAGCTCTTTGCAAAAGAGAGATATTGGCAAGGAAAAGCTGTCTTGTACCTTTGCATTTTTCTCCCAAACGAAGGTCACTAGAAAGAAAATTTTAAAGCCTCCTGTTAAGCCATCATCTACACGACATAGCCCTGAATTTTCCAATGCGTAGCTCTTTGCAAAAGAGAGATATTGGCAAGGAAAAGCTGTCTTGTACCTTTGCATTTTTCTTCCAAACGAAGGATACTAGAAAGAAAATTTTAAAGCCTCCTGTTAGGCCATCATCTACACGACATAGCCCTGAATTTTCCAATGCGCAGCTCTTTGCAAACGAGAGATATTGGCAAGGAAAAGCTGTCTTGTACCTTTGCATTTTTCTCCCAAACGAAGGACACTAGAAAGAAAATTTTAAAGCCTCCTGTTAGGCCATCATCTACACGACATAGCCCTGAATTTTCCAAAGCGCAGCTCTTTGCAAAAGAGAGATATTGGCAAGGAAAAGCTGTCTTGTACCATTGCATTTTTCTCCCAAACGAAGGACACTAGAAAGAAAATTTTAAAGCCTCCTGTTAGACCATCATCTACACGGCATAGCCATGAATTTTCCAATGCGCAGCTCTTTGCAAAAGAGAGATATTGGCAAGGAAAAGCTATCTTGTACCTTTGCATTTTTCTCCCAAACGAAGGACACTAGAATTAAAATTTTAAAGCCTCCTGTTAGGCCATCATCTACACGATATAGCCCTGAATTTTCCAATGCGCAGCTCTTTGCAAAAGAGAGATATTGGCAAGGAAAAGCTGTCTTGTACCTTTGCATTTTTCTCCCAAACGAAGGTCACTAGAAAGAAAATTTTAAAGCCTCCTGTTAAGCCATCATCTACACGACATAGCCCTGAATTTTCCAATGCGTAGCTCTTTGCAAAAGAGAGATATTGGCAAGGAAAAGCTGTCTTGTACCTTTGCATTTTTCTCCCAAACGAAGGACACTAGAAAGAAAATTTTAAAGCCTCCTGTTAGGCCATCATCTACACGACATAGCCCTGAATTTTCCAATGCGCAGCTCTTTGCAAACGAGAGATATTGGCAAGGAAAAGCTGTCTTGTACCTTTGCATTTTTCTCCCAAACGAAGGACACTAGAAAGAAAATTTTAAAGCCTCCTGTTAGGCCATCATCTACACGACATAGCCCTGAATTTTCCAAAGCGCAGCTCTTTGCAAAAGAGAGATATTGGCAAGGAAAAGCTGTCTTGTACCATTGCATTTTTCTCCCAAACGAAGGACACTAGAAAGAAAATTTTAAAGCCTCCTGTTAGACCATCATCTACACGGCATAGCCATGAATTTTCCAATGCGCAGCTCTTTGCAAAAGAGAGATATTGGCAAGGAAAAGCTATCTTGTACCTTTGCATTTTTCTCCCAAACGAAGGACACTAGAATTAAAATTTTAAAGCCTCCTGTTAGGCCATCATCTACACGACATAGCCCTAAATATTCCAATGCGCAGCTCTTTGCAAAAGAGAGATATTGGCAAGGAAAAGCTGTCTTGTACCTTTGCATTTTTCTCCCAAACGAAGGTCACTAGAAAGAAAAATTTAAAGCCTCCTGTTAGGCCATCATCTACACGACATAGCCCTGAATTTTCCAATGCGTAGCTCTTTGCAAAAGAGAGATATTGGCAAGGAAAAGCTGTCTTGTACCTTTGCATTTTTCTCCCAAACGAAGGACACTAGAAAGAAAATTTTAAAGCCTCCTGTTAGGCCATCATCTACACGACATAGCCCTGAATTTTCCAATGCGCAGCTCTTTGCAAAAGAGAGATATTGGCAAGGAAAAGCTGTCTTGTACCTTTGCATTTTTCTCCCAAACGAAGGACACTAGAATGAAAATTTTAAAGCCTCCTGTTAGTGCTTCATCTACACGGCATAGCCCTGAATTTTCCAATGCGTAGCTCTTTGCAAAAGAGAGATATTGGCAAGGAAAAGCTGTCTTGCACCTTTGCATTTTTCTACCAAACGAAGGACACTAGAATTAAAATTTTAAAGCCTCCTGTTAGGCCATCATCTACACGACATAGCCCTGAATTTTCCAATGCGCAGCTCTATGCAAAAGAGAGATATTGGCAAGGAAAAGCTGTCTTGTACCTTTGCATTTTTCTCCCAAACGAAGGTCACTAGAAAGAAAATTTTAAAGCCTCCTGTTAGGCCATCATCTACACGACATAGCCCTGAATTTTCCAATGCGCAGCTCTTTGCAAAAGAGAGATATTGGCAAGGAAAAGCTGTCTTGTACCATTGCATTTTTCTCCCAAACGAAGGACACTAGAAAGAAAATTTTAAAGCCTCCTGTTAGACCATCATCTACACGGCATAGCCATGAATTTTCAAATGCGCAGCTCTTTGCAAAAGAGAGATATTGGCAAGGAAAAGCTGTCTTGTACCTTTGCATTTTTCTCCCAAACGAAGGACACTAGAATTAAAATTTTAAAGCCTCCTGTTAGGCCATCATCTACACGATATAGCCCTGAATTTTCCAATGCGCAGCTCTTTGCAAAAGAGAGATATTGGCAAGGAAAAGCTGTCTTGTACCATTGCATTTTTCTCCCAAACGAAGGACACTAGAAAGAAAATTTTAAAGCCTCCTGAGAGACCATCATCTACACGACATAGCCCTGAATTTTCCAATGCGCAGCTCTTTGCAAACGAGAGATATTTGCAAGGAAAAGCTGTCTTGTACCTTTGCATTTTTCTCCCAAACGAAGGACACTAGAAAGAAAATTTTAAAGCCTCCTGTTAGACCATCATCTACACGGCATAGCCATGAATTTTCCAATGCGCAGCTCTTTGCAAAAGAGAGATATTGGCAAGGAAAAGCTATCTTGTACCTTTGCATTTTTCTCCCAAACGAAGGACACTAGAATTAAAATTTTAAAGCCTCCTGTTAGGCCATCATCTACACGACATAGCCCTGAATTTTCCAATGCGCAGCTCTTTGCAAAAGAGAGATATTGGCAAGGAAAAGCTGTCTTGTACCTTTGCATTTTTCTCCCAAACGAAGGACACTAGAATGAAAATTTTAAAGCCTCCTGTTAGTGCTTCATCTACACGGCATAGCCCTGAATTTTCCAATGCGTAGCTCTTTGCAAAAGAGAGATATTGGCAAGGAAAAGCTGTCTTGCACCTTTGCATTTTTCTCCCAAACGAAGGACACTAGATTTAAAATTTTAAAGCCTCCTGTTAGGCCATCATCTACACGACATAGCCCTGAATTTTCCAATGCGCAGCTCTTTGCAAAAGAGAGATATTGGCAAGGAAAAGCTGTCTTGTACCTTTGCATTTTTCTCCCAAACGAAGGACACTAGAATGAAAATTTTAAAGCCTCCTGTTAGGCCATCATCTACACGACATAGCCCTGAATTTTCCAATGCGCAGCTCTTTGCAAAAGAGAGATATTGGCAAGGAAAAGCTGTCTTGTTCCTTTGCATTTTTCTCCCAAACGAAGGTCACTAGAAAGAAAATGTTAAAGCCTCCTGTTAGGCCATCATCTACACGACATAGCCCTGAATTTTCCAATGCGTAGCTCTTTGCAAAAGAGAGATATTGGCAAGGAAAAGCTGTCTTGTACCTTTGCATTTTTCTCCCAAACGAAGGACACTAGAAAGAAAATTTTAAAGCCTCCTGTTAGGCCATCATCTACACGACATAGCCCTGAATTTTCCAATGCGCAGCTCTTTGCAAAAGAGAGATATTGGCAAGGAAAAGCTGTCTTGTTCCTTTGCATTTTTCTCCCAAACGAAGGTCACTAGAAAGAAAATGTTAAAGCCTCCTGTTAGGCCATCATCTACACGACATAGCCCTGAATTTTCCAATGCGTAGCTCTTTGCAAAAGAGAGATATTGGCAAGGAAAAGCTGTCTTGTACCTTTGCATTTTTCTCCCAAATGAAGGACACTAGAATGAAAATTTTAAAGCCTCCTGTTAGTGCTTCATCTACACGGCATAGCCCTGAATTTTCCAATGCGTAGCTCTTTGCAAAAGAGAGATATTGGCAAGGAAAAGCTGTCTTGCACCTTTGCATTTTTCTCCCAAACGAAGGACACTAGAATTAAAATTTTAAAGCCTCCTGTTAGGCCATCATCTACACGACATAGCCCTGAATTTTCCAATGCGCAGCTCTTTGCAAAAGAGAGATATTGGCAAGGAAAAGCTGTCTTGTACCTTTGCATTTTTCTCCCAAACGAAGGACACTAGAATTAAAATTTTAAAGCCTCCTGTTAGGCCATCATCTACACGATATAGCCCTGAATTTTCCAATGCACAGCTCTTTGCAAAAGAGAGATATTGGCAAGGAAAAGCTGTCTTGTACCTTTGCATTTTTCTCCCAAACGAAGGTCACTAGAAAGAAAATTTTAAAGCCTCCTGTTAAGCCATCATCTACACGACATAGCCCGGAATTTTCCAATGCGTAGCTCTTTGCAAAAGAGAGATATTGGCAAGGAAAAGCTGTCTTGTACCTTTGCATTTTTCTCCCAAACGAAGGACACTAGAAAGAAAATTTTAAAGCCTCCTGTTAGGCCATCATCTACACGACATAGCCCTGAATTTTCCAATGCGCAGCTCTTTGCAAACGAGAGATATTGGCAAGGAAAAGCTGTCTTGTACCTTTGCATTTTTCTCCCAAACGAAGGACACTAGAAAGAAAATTTTAAAGCCTCCTGTTAGGCCATCATCTACACGACATAGCCCTGAATTTTCCAAAGCGCAGCTCTTTGCAAAAGAGAGATATTGGCAAGGAAAAGCTGTCTTGTACCATTGCATTTTTCTCCCAAACGAAGGACACTAGAAAGAACATTTTAAAGCCTCCTGTTAGACCATCATCTACACGGCATAGCCATGAATTTTCCAATGCGCAGCTCTTTGCAAAAGAGAGATATTGGCAAGGAAAAGCTATCTTGTACCTTTGCATTTTTCTCCCAAACGAAGGACACTAGAATTAAAATTTTAAAGCCTCCTGTTAGGCCATCATCTACACGACATAGACCTGAATATTCCAATGCGCAGCTCTTTGCAAAAGAGAGATATTGGCAAGGAAAAGCTGTCTTGTACCTTTGCATTTTTCTCCCAAACGAAGGTCACTAGAAAGAAAATTTTAAAGCCTCCTGTTAGGCCATCATCTACACGACATAGCCCTGAATTTTCCAATGCGTAGCTCTTTGCAAAAGAGAGATATTGGCAAGGAAAATCTGTCTTGTACCTTTGCATTTTTCTCCCAAACGAAGGACACTAGAAAGAAAATTTTAAAGCCTCCTGTTAGGCCATCATCTACACGACATAGCCCTGAATTTTCCAATGCGCAGCTCTTTGCAAAAGAGAGATATTGGCAAGGAAAAGCTGTCTTGTACCTTTGCATTTTTCTCCCAAACGAAGGACACTAGAATGAAAATTTTAAAGCCTCCTGTTAGTGCTTCATCTACACGGCATAGCCCTGAATTTTCCAATGCGTAGCTCTTTGCAAAAGAGAGATATTGGCAAGGAAAAGCTGTCTTGCACCTTTGCATTTTTCTACCAAACGAAGGACACTAGAATTAAAATTTTAAAGCCTCCTGTTAGGCCATCATCTACACGACATAGCCCTGAATTTTCCAATGCGCAGCTCTATGCAAAAGAGAGATATTGGCAAGGAAAAGCTGTCTTGTACCTTTGCATTTTTCTCCCAAACGAAGGTCACTAGAAAGAAAGTTTTAAAGCCTCCTGTTAGGCCATCATCTACACGACATAGCCCTGAATTTTCCAATGCGCAGCTCTTTGCAAAAGAGAGATATTGGCAAGGAAAAGCTGTCTTGTACCATTGCATTTTTCTCCCAAACGAAGGACACTAGAAAGAAAATTTTAAAGCCTCCTGTTAGACCATCATCTACACGGCATAGCCATGAATTTTCAAATGCGCAGCTCTTTGCAAAAGAGAGATATTGGCAAGGAAAAGCTGTCTTGTACCTTTGCATTTTTCTCCCAAACGAAGGACACTAGAATTAAAATTTTAAAGCCTCCTGTTAGGCCATCATCTACACGATATAGCCCTGAATTTTCCAATGCGCAGCTCTTTGCAAAAGAGAGATATTGGCAAGGAAAAGCTGTCTTGTACCATTGCATTTTTCTCCCAAACGAAGGACACTAGAAAGAAAATTTTAAAGCCTCCTGAGAGACCATCATCTACACGACATAGCCCTGAATTTTCCAATGCGCAGCTCTTTGCAAACGAGAGATATTGGCAAGGAAAAGCTGTCTTGTACCTTTGCATTTTTCTCCCAAACGAAGGACACTAGAAAGAAAATTTTAAAGCCTCCTGTTAGACCATCATCTACACGGCATAGCCATGAATTTTCCAATGCGCAGCTCTTTGCAAAAGAGAGATATTGGCAAGGAAAAGCTATCTTGTACCTTTGCATTTTTCTCCCAAACGAAGGACACTAGAATTAAAATTTTAAAGCCTCCTGTTAGGCCATCATCTACACGACATAGCCCTGAATTTTCCAATGCGCAGCTCTTTGCAAAAGAGAGATATTGGCAAGGAAAAGCTGTCTTGTACCTTTGCATTTTTCTCCCAAACGAAGGACACTAGAATGAAAATTTTAAAGCCTCCTGTTAGTGCTTCATCTACACGGCATAGCCCTGAATTTTCCAATGCGTAGCTCTTTGCAAAAGAGAGATATTGGCAAGGAAAAGCTGTCTTGCACCTTTGCATTTTTCTCCCAAACGAAGGACACTAGATTTAAAATTTTAAAGCCTCCTGTTAGGCCATCATCTACACGACATAGCCCTGAATTTTCCAATGCGCAGCTCTTTGCAAAAGAGAGATATTGGCAAGGAAAAGCTGTCTTGTACCTTTGCATTTTTCTCCCAAACGAAGGACACTAGAATGAAAATTTTAAAGCCTCCTGTTAGGCCATCATCTACACGACATAGCCCTGAATTTTCCAATGCGCAGCTCTTTGCAAAAGAGAAATATTGGCAAGGAAAAGCTGTCTTGTTCCTTTGCATTTTTCTCCCAAACGAAGGTCACTAGAAAGAAAATGTTAAAGCCTCCTGTTAGGCCATCATCTACACGACATAGCCCTGAATTTTCCAATGCGTAGCTCTTTGCAAAAGAGAGATATTGGCAAGGAAAAGCTGTCTTGTACCTTTGCATTTTTCTCCCAAACGAAGGACACTAGAAAGAAAATTTTAAAGCCTCCTGTTAGGCCATCATCTACACGACATAGCCCTGAATTTTCCAATGCGCAGCTCTTTGCAAAAGAGAGATATTGGCAAGGAAAAGCTGTCTTGTACCTTTGCATTTTTCTCCCAAATGAAGGACACTAGAATTAAAATTTTAAAGCCTCCTGTTAGGCCATCATCTACACGATATAGCCCTGAATTTTCCAATGCGCAGCTCTTTGCAAAAGAGAGATATTGGCAAGGATAAGCTGTATTGTACCTTTGCATTTTTCTCCCAAACGAAGGACACTAGAATGAAAATTTTAAAGCCTCCTGTTAGTGCTTCATCTACACGGCATAGCCCTGAATTTTCCAATGCGTAGCTCTTTGCAAAAGAGAGATATTGGCAAGGAAAAGCTGTCTTGCACCTTTGCATTTTTCTCCCAAACGAAGGACACTAGAATTAAAATTTTAAAGCCTCCTGTTAGGCCATCATCTACACGACATAGCCCTGAATTTTCCAATGCGCAGCTCTTTGCAAAAGAGAGATATTGGCAAGGAAAAGCTGTCTTGTACCTTTGCATTTTTCTCCCAAACGAAGGACACTAGAATTAAAATTTTAAAGCCTCCTGTTAGGCCATCATCTACACGATATAGCCCTGAATTTTCCAATGCACAGCTCTTTGCAAAAGAGAGATATTGGCAAGGAAAAGCTGTCTTGTACCTTTGCATTTTTCTCCCAAACGAAGGTCACTAGAAAGAAAATTTTAAAGCCTCCTGTTAAGCCATCATCTACACGACATAGCCCGGAATTTTCCAATGCGTAGCTCTTTGCAAAAGAGAGATATTGGCAAGGAAAAGCTGTCTTGTACCTTTGCATTTTTCTCCCAAACGAAGGACACTAGAAAGAAAATTTTAAAGCCTCCTGTTAGGCCATCATCTACACGACATAGCCCCGAATTTTCCAATGCGCAGCTCTTTGCAAACGAGAGATATTGGCAAGGAAAAGCTGTCTTGTACCTTTGCATTTTTCTCCCAAACGAAGGACACTAGAAAGAAAATTTTAAAGCCTCCTGTTAGGCCATCATCTACACGACATAGCCCTGAATTTTCCAAAGCGCAGCTCTTTGCAAAAGAGAGATATTGGCAAGGAAAAGCTGTCTTGTACCACTGCATTTTTCTCCCAAACGAAGGACACTAGAAAGAACATTTTAAAGCCTCCTGTTAGACCATCATCTACACGGCATAGCCATGAATTTTCCAATGCGCAGCTCTTTGCAAAAGAGAGATATTGGCAAGGAAAAGCTATCTTGTACCTTTGCATTTTTCTCCCAAACGAAGGACACTAGAATTAAAATTTTAAAGCCTCCTGTTAGGCCATCATCTACACGACATAGACCTGAATATTCCAATGCGCAGCTCTTTGCAAAAGAGAGATATTGGCAAGGAAAAGCTGTCTTGTACCTTTGCATTTTTCTCCCAAACGAAGGTCACTAGAAAGAAAATTTTAAAGCCTCCTGTTAGGCCATCATCTACACGACATAGCCCTGAATTTTCCAATGCGTAGCTCTTTGCAAAAGAGAGATATTGGCAAGGAAAATCTGTCTTGTACCTTTGCATTTTTCTCCCAAACGAAGGACACTAGAAAGAAAATTTTAAAGCCTCCTGTTAGGCCATCATCTACACGACATAGCCCTGAATTTTCCAATGCGCAGCTCTTTGCAAAAGAGAGATATTGGCAAGGAAAAGCTGTCTTGTACCTTTGCATTTTTCTCCCAAACGAAGGACACTAGAATGAAAATTTTAAAGCCTCCTGTGAGTGCTTCATCTACACGGCATAGCCCTGAATTTTCCAATGCGTAGCTCTTTGCAAAAGAGAGATATTGGCAAGGAAAAGCTGTCTTGCACCTTTGCATTTTTCTCCCAAACGAAGGACACTAGAATTAAAATTTTAAAGCCTCCTGTTAGGCCATCATCTACACGACATAGCCCTGAATTTTCCAATGCGCAGCTCTATGCAAAAGAGAGATATTGGCAAGGAAAAGCTGTCTTGTACCTTTGCATTTTTCTCCCAAACGAAGGACACTAGAATGAAAATTTTAAAGCCTCCTGTTAGTGCTTCATCTACACGGCATAGCCCTGAATTTTCCAATGCGTAGCTCTTTGCAAAAGAGAGATATTGGCAAGGAAAAGCTGTCTTGCACCTTTGCATTTTTCTCCCAAACGAAGGACACTAGATTTAAAATTTTAAAGCCTCCTGTTAGGCCATCATCTACACGACATAGCCCTGAATTTTCCAATGCGCAGCTCTTTGCAAAAGAGAGATATTGGCAAGGAAAAGCTGTCTTGTACCTTTGCATTTTTCTCCCAAACGAAGGACACTAGAATGAAAATTTTAAAGCCTCCTGTTAGGCCATCATCTACACGACATAGCCCTGAATTTTCCAATGCGCAGCTCTTTGCAAAAGAGAGATATTGGCAAGGAAAAGCTGTCTTGTTCCTTTGCATTTTTCTCCCAAACGAAGGTCACTAGAAAGAAAATGTTAAAGCCTCCTGTTAGGCCATCATCTACACGACATAGCCCTGAATTTTCCAATGCGTAGCTCTTTGCAAAAGAGAGATATTGGCAAGGAAAAGCTGTCTTGTACCTTTGCATTTTTCTCCCAAACGAAGGACACTAGAAAGAAAATTTTAAAGCCTCCTGTTAGGCCATCATCTACACGACATAGCCCTGAATTTTCCAATGCGCAGCTCTTTGCAAAAGAGAGATATTGGCAAGGAAAAGCTGTCTTGTACCTTTGCATTTTTCTCCCAAATGAAGGACACTAGAATTAAAATTTTAAAGCCTCCTGTTAGGCCATCATCTACACGATATAGCCCTGAATTTTCCAATGCGCAGCTCTTTGCAAAAGAGAGATATTGGCAAGGATAAGCTGTCTTGTACCTTTGCATTTTTCTCCCAAACGAAGGACACTAGAATGAAAATTTTAAAGCCTCCTGTTAGTGCTTCATCTACACGGCATAGCCCTGAATTTTCCAATGCGTAGCTCTTTGCAAAAGAGAGATATTGGCAAGGAAAAGCTGTCTTGCACCTTTGCATTTTTCTCCCAAACGAAGGACACTAGAATTAAAATTTTAAAGCCTCCTGTTAGGCCATCATCTACACGACATAGCCCTGAATTTTCCAATGCGCAGCTCTTTGCAAAAGAGAGATATTGGCAAGGAAAAGCTGTCTTGTACCTTTGCATTTTTCTCCCAAACGTAGGACACTAGAATTAAAATTTTAAAGCCTCCTGTTAGGCCATCATCTACACGATATAGCCCTGAATTTTCCAATGCACAGCTCTTTGCAAAAGAGAGATATTGGCAAGGAAAAGCTGTCTTGTACCTTTGCATTTTTCTCCCAAACGAAGGTCACTAGAAAGAAAATTTTAAAGCCTCCTGTTAAGCCATCATCTACACGACATAGCCCGGAATTTTCCAATGCGTAGCTCTTTGCAAAAGAGAGATATTGGCAAGGAAAAGCTGTCTTGTACCTTTGCATTTTTCTCCCAAACGAAGGACACTAGAAAGAAAATTTTAAAGCCTCCTGTTAGGCCATCATCTACACGACATAGCCCTGAATTTTCCAATGCGCAGCTCTTTGCAAACGAGAGATATTGGCAAGGAAAAGCTGTCTTGTACCTTTGCATTTTTCTCCCAAACGAAGGACACTAGAAAGAAAATTTTAAAGCCTCCTGTTAGGCCATCATCTACACGACATAGCCCTGAATTTTCCAAAGCGCAGCTCTTTGCAAAAGAGAGATATTGGCAAGGAAAAGCTGTCTTGTACCATTGCATTTTTCTCCCAAACGAAGGACACTAGAAAGAACATTTTAAAGCCTCCTGTTAGACCATCATCTACACGGCATAGCCATGAATTTTCCAATGCGCAGCTCTTTGCAAAAGAGAGATATTGGCAAGGAAAAGCTATCTTGTACCTTTGCATTTTTCTCCCAAACGAAGGACACTAGAATTAAAATTTTAAAGCCTCCTGTTAGGCCATCATCTACACGACATAGACCTGAATATTCCAATGCGCAGCTCTTTGCAAAAGAGAGATATTGGCAAGGAAAAGCTGTCTTGTACCTTTGCATTTTTCTCCCAAACGAAGGTCACTATAAAGAAAATTTTAAAGCCTCCTGTTAGGCCATCATCTACACGACATAGCCCTGAATTTTCCAATGCGTAGCTCTTTGCAAAAGAGAGATATTGGCAAGGAAAATCTGTCTTGTACCTTTGCATTTTTCTCCCAAACGAAGGACACTAGAAAGAAAATTTTAAAGCCTCCTGTTAGGCCATCATCTACACGACATAGCCCTAAATATTCCAATGCGCAGCTCTTTGCAAAAGAGAGATATTGGCAAGGAAAAGCTGTCTTGTACCTTTGCATTTTTCTCCCAAACGAAGGTCACTAGAAAGAAAAATTTAAAGCCTCCTGTTAGGCCATCATCTACACGATATAGCCCTGAATTTTCCAATGCGTAGCTCTTTGCAAAAGAGAGATATTGGCAAGGAAAAGCTGTCTTGTACCTTTGCATTTTTCTCCCAAACGAAGGACACTAGAAAGAAAATTTTAAAGCCTCCTGTTAGGCCATCATCTACACGACATAGCCCTGAATTTTCCAATGCGCAGCTCTTTGCAAAAGAGAGATATTGGCAAGGAAAAGCTGTCTTGTACCTTTGCATTTTTCTCCCAAACGAAGGACACTAGAATTAAAATTTTAAAGCCTCCTGTTAGGCCATCATCTACACGATATAGCCCTGAATTTTCCAATGCACAGCTCTTTGCAAAAGAGAGATATTGGCAAGGAAAAGCTGTCTTGTACCTTTGCATTTTTCTCCCAAACGAAGGTCACTAGAAAGAAAATTTTAAAGCCTCCTGTTAAGCCATCATCTACACGACATAGCCCGGAATTTTCCAATGCGTAGCTCTTTGCAAAAGAGAGATATTGGCAAGGAAAAGCTGTCTTGTACCTTTGCATTTTTCTCCCAAACGAAGGACACTAGAAAGAAAATTTTAAAGCCTCCTGTTAGGCCATCATCTACACGACATAGCCCCGAATTTTCCAATGCGCAGCTCTTTGCAAACGAGAGATATTGGCAAGGAAAAGCTGTCTTGTACCTTTGCATTTTTCTCCCAAACGAAGGACACTAGAAAGAAAATTTTAAAGCCTCCTGTTAGGCCATCATCTACACGACATAGCCCTGAATTTTCCAAAGCGCAGCTCTTTGCAAAAGAGAGATATTGGCAAGGAAAAGCTGTCTTGTACCACTGCATTTTTCTCCCAAACGAAGGACACTAGAAAGAACATTTTAAAGCCTCCTGTTAGACCATCATCTACACGGCATAGCCATGAATTTTCCAATGCGCAGCTCTTTGCAAAAGAGAGATATTGGCAAGGAAAAGCTATCTTGTACCTTTGCATTTTTCTCCCAAACGAAGGACACTAGAATTAAAATTTTAAAGCCTCCTGTTAGGCCATCATCTACACGACATAGACCTGAATATTCCAATGCGCAGCTCTTTGCAAAAGAGAGATATTGGCAAGGAAAAGCTGTCTTGTACCTTTGCATTTTTCTCCCAAACGAAGGTCACTAGAAAGAAAATTTTAAAGCCTCCTGTTAGGCCATCATCTACACGACATAGCCCTGAATTTTCCAATGCGTAGCTCTTTGCAAAAGAGAGATATTGGCAAGGAAAATCTGTCTTGTACCTTTGCATTTTTCTCCCAAACGAAGGACACTAGAAAGAAAATTTTAAAGCCTCCTGTTAGGCCATCATCTACACGACATAGCCCTGAATTTTCCAATGCGCAGCTCTTTGCAAAAGAGAGATATTGGCAAGGAAAAGCTGTCTTGTACCTTTGCATTTTTCTCCCAAACGAAGGACACTAGAATGAAAATTTTAAAGCCTCCTGTGAGTGCTTCATCTACACGGCATAGCCCTGAATTTTCCAATGCGTAGCTCTTTGCAAAAGAGAGATATTGGCAAGGAAAAGCTGTCTTGCACCTTTGCATTTTTCTCCCAAACGAAGGACACTAGAATTAAAATTTTAAAGCCTCCTGTTAGGCCATCATCTACACGACATAGCCCTGAATTTTCCAATGCGCAGCTCTATGCAAAAGAGAGATATTGGCAAGGAAAAGCTGTCTTGTACCTTTGCATTTTTCTCCCAAACGAAGGACACTAGAATGAAAATTTTAAAGCCTCCTGTTAGTGCTTCATCTACACGGCATAGCCCTGAATTTTCCAATGCGTAGCTCTTTGCAAAAGAGAGATATTGGCAAGGAAAAGCTGTCTTGCACCTTTGCATTTTTCTCCCAAACGAAGGACACTAGATTTAAAATTTTAAAGCCTCCTGTTAGGCCATCATCTACACGACATAGCCCTGAATTTTCCAATGCGCAGCTCTTTGCAAAAGAGAGATATTGGCAAGGAAAAGCTGTCTTGTACCTTTGCATTTTTCTCCCAAACGAAGGACACTAGAATGAAAATTTTAAAGCCTCCTGTTAGGCCATCATCTACACGACATAGCCCTGAATTTTCCAATGCGCAGCTCTTTGCAAAAGAGAGATATTGGCAAGGAAAAGCTGTCTTGTTCCTTTGCATTTTTCTCCCAAACGAAGGTCACTAGAAAGAAAATGTTAAAGCCTCCTGTTAGGCCATCATCTACACGACATAGCCCTGAATTTTCCAATGCGTAGCTCTTTGCAAAAGAGAGATATTGGCAAGGAAAAGCTGTCTTGTACCTTTGCATTTTTCTCCCAAACGAAGGACACTAGAAAGAAAATTTTAAAGCCTCCTGTTAGGCCATCATCTACACGACATAGCCCTGAATTTTCCAATGCGCAGCTCTTTGCAAAAGAGAGATATTGGCAAGGAAAAGCTGTCTTGTACCTTTGCATTTTTCTCCCAAATGAAGGACACTAGAATTAAAATTTTAAAGCCTCCTGTTAGGCCATCATCTACACGATATAGCCCTGAATTTTCCAATGCGCAGCTCTTTGCAAAAGAGAGATATTGGCAAGGATAAGCTGTCTTGTACCTTTGCATTTTTCTCCCAAACGAAGGACACTAGAATGAAAATTTTAAAGCCTCCTGTTAGTGCTTCATCTACACGGCATAGCCCTGAATTTTCCAATGCGTAGCTCTTTGCAAAAGAGAGATATTGGCAAGGAAAAGCTGTCTTGCACCTTTGCATTTTTCTCCCAAACGAAGGACACTAGAATTAAAATTTTAAAGCCTCCTGTTAGGCCATCATCTACACGACATAGCCCTGAATTTTCCAATGCGCAGCTCTTTGCAAAAGAGAGATATTGGCAAGGAAAAGCTGTCTTGTACCTTTGCATTTTTCTCCCAAACGTAGGACACTAGAATTAAAATTTTAAAGCCTCCTGTTAGGCCATCATCTACACGATATAGCCCTGAATTTTCCAATGCACAGCTCTTTGCAAAAGAGAGATATTGGCAAGGAAAAGCTGTCTTGTACCTTTGCATTTTTCTCCCAAACGAAGGTCACTAGAAAGAAAATTTTAAAGCCTCCTGTTAAGCCATCATCTACACGACATAGCCCGGAATTTTCCAATGCGTAGCTCTTTGCAAAAGAGAGATATTGGCAAGGAAAAGCTGTCTTGTACCTTTGCATTTTTCTCCCAAACGAAGGACACTAGAAAGAAAATTTTAAAGCCTCCTGTTAGGCCATCATCTACACGACATAGCCCTGAATTTTCCAATGCGCAGCTCTTTGCAAACGAGAGATATTGGCAAGGAAAAGCTGTCTTGTACCTTTGCATTTTTCTCCCAAACGAAGGACACTAGAAAGAAAATTTTAAAGCCTCCTGTTAGGCCATCATCTACACGACATAGCCCTGAATTTTCCAAAGCGCAGCTCTTTGCAAAAGAGAGATATTGGCAAGGAAAAGCTGTCTTGTACCATTGCATTTTTCTCCCAAACGAAGGACACTAGAAAGAACATTTTAAAGCCTCCTGTTAGACCATCATCTACACGGCATAGCCATGAATTTTCCAATGCGCAGCTCTTTGCAAAAGAGAGATATTGGCAAGGAAAAGCTATCTTGTACCTTTGCATTTTTCTCCCAAACGAAGGACACTAGAATTAAAATTTTAAAGCCTCCTGTTAGGCCATCATCTACACGACATAGACCTGAATATTCCAATGCGCAGCTCTTTGCAAAAGAGAGATATTGGCAAGGAAAAGCTGTCTTGTACCTTTGCATTTTTCTCCCAAACGAAGGTCACTATAAAGAAAATTTTAAAGCCTCCTGTTAGGCCATCATCTACACGACATAGCCCTGAATTTTCCAATGCGTAGCTCTTTGCAAAAGAGAGATATTGGCAAGGAAAATCTGTCTTGTACCTTTGCATTTTTCTCCCAAACGAAGGACACTAGAAAGAAAATTTTAAAGCCTCCTGTTAGGCCATCATCTACACGACATAGCCCTAAATATTCCAATGCGCAGCTCTTTGCAAAAGAGAGATATTGGCAAGGAAAAGCTGTCTTGTACCTTTGCATTTTTCTCCCAAACGAAGGTCACTAGAAAGAAAAATTTAAAGCCTCCTGTTAGGCCATCATCTACACGATATAGCCCTGAATTTTCCAATGCGTAGCTCTTTGCAAAAGAGAGATATTGGCAAGGAAAAGCTGTCTTGTACCTTTGCATTTTTCTCCCAAACGAAGGACACTAGAAAGAAAATTTTAAAGCCTCCTGTTAGGCCATCATCTACACGACATAGCCCTGAATTTTCCAATGCGCAGCTCTTTGCAAAAGAGAGATATTGGCAAGGAAAAGCTGTCTTGTACCTTTGCATTTTTCTCCCAAACGAAGGACACTAGAATGAAAATTTTAAAGCCTCCTGTTAGTGCTTCATCTACACGGCATAGCCCTGAATTTTCCAATGCGTAGCTCTTTGCAAAAGAGAGATATTGGCAAGGAAAAGCTGTCTTGTACCATTGCATTTTTCTCCCAAACGAAGGACACTAGAAAGAAAATTTTAAAGCCTCCTGTTAGACCATCATCTACACGACATAGCCCTGAATTTTCCAATGCGCAGCTCTTTGCAAACGAGAGATATTGGCAAGGAAAAGCTGTCTTGTACCTTTGCATTTTTCTCCCAAACGAAGGACACTAGAAAGAAAATTTTAAAGCCTCCTGTTAGACCATCATCTACACGGCATAGCCATGAATTTTCCAATGCGCAGCTCTTTGCAAAAGAGAGATATTGGCAAGGAAAAGCTATCTTGTACCTTTGCATTTTTCTCCCAAACGAAGGACACTAGAATTAAAATTTTAAAGCCTCCTGTTAGGCCATCATCTACACGACATAGCCCTGAATATTCCAATGCGCAGCTCTTTGCAAAAGAGAGATATTGGCAAGGAAAAGCTGTCTTGTACCTTTGCATTTTTTTCCCAAACGAAGGTCACTAGAAAGAAAATTTTAAAGCCTCCTGTTAGGCCATCATCTACACGACATAGCCCTGAATTTTCCAATGCGCAGCTCTTTGCAAAAGAGAGATATTGGCAAGGAAAAGCTGTCTTGTACCTTTGCATTTTTCACCCAAACGAAGGACACTAGAAAGAAAATTTTAAAGCCTCCTGTTAGGCCATCATCTACACGACATAGCCCTGAATTTTCCAATGCGCAGCTCTTTGCAAAAGAGAGATATTGGTAAGGAAAAGCTGTCTTGTACCTTTGCATTTTTCTCCCAAACGAAGGACACTAGAATGAAAATTTTAAAGCCTCCTGTTAGTGCTTCATCTACATGGCATAGCCCTGAATTTTCCAATGCGCAGCTCTTTGCAAAAGAGAGATATTGGCAAGGAAAAGCTTTCTTGTACCATTGCATTTTTCTCCCAAACGAAGGACACTAGAAAGACAATTTTAAAGCCTCCTGTTAGGCCATCATCTACACGACATAGCCCTGAATTTTCCAATGCGCAGCTCTTTGCAAAAGAGAGATATTGGCAAGGAAAAGCTGTCTTGTACCTTTGCATTTTTCTCCCAAACGAAGGACACTAGAATTAAAATTTTAAAGCCTCCTGTTAGGCCATCATCTACACGATATAGCCCTGAATTTTCCAATGCGCAGCTCTTTGCAAAAGAGAGATATTGGCAAGGAAAAGCTGTCTTGTACCTTTGCATTTTTCTCCCAAACGAAGGTCACTAGAAAGAAAATTTTAAAGCCTCCTGTTAAGCCATCATCTACACGACATAGCCCTGAATTTTCCAATGCGTAGCTCTTTGCAAAAGAGAGATATTGGCAAGGAAAAGCTGTCTTGTACCTTTGCATTTTTCTCCCAAACGAAGGACACTAGAAAGAAAATGTTAAAGCCTCCTGTTAGGCCATCATCTACACGACATAGCCCTGAATTTTCCAATGCGCAGCTCTTTGCAAACGAGAGATATTGGCAAGGAAAAGCTGTCTTGTACCTTTGCATTTTTCTCCCAAACGAAGGACACTAGAAAGAAAATTTTAAAGCCTCCTGTTAGGCCATCATCTACACGACATAGCCCTGAATTTTCCAATGCGCAGCTCTTTGCAAAAGAGAGATACTGGCAAGGAAAAGCTGTCTTGTACCTTTGCATTTTTCTCCCAAACGAAGGACACTAGAAAGAACATGTTAAAGCCTCCTGTTAGGCCATCATCTACACGACATAGCCCTGAATTTTCCAATGCGCAGCTCTTTGCAAACGAGAGATATTGGCAAGGAAAAGCTGTCTTGTACCTTTGCATTTTTCTCCCAAACGAAGGACACTAGAAAGAAAATTTTAAAGCCTCCTGTTAGGCCATCATCTACACGACATAGCCCTGAATTTTCCAAAGCGCAGCTCTTTGCAAAAGAGAGATATTGGCAAGGAAAAGCTGTCTTGTACCATTGCATTTTTCTCCCAAACGAAGGACACTAAAAAGAAAATTTTAAAGCCTCCTGTTAGACCATCATCTACACGGCATAGCCATGAATTTTCCAATGCGCAGCTCTTTGCAAAAGAGAGATATTGGCAAGGAAAAGCTATCTTGTACCTTTGCATTTTTCTCCCAAACGAAGGACACTAGAATTAAAATTTTAAAGCCTCCTGTTAGGCCATCATCTACACGACATAGCCCTGAATTTTCCAATGCGCAGCTCTTTGCAAAAGAGAGATATTGGCAAGGAAAAGCTGTTTTGTTCCTTTGCATTTTTCTCCCAAACGAAGGTCACTAGAAAGAAAATGTTAAAGCCTCCTGATAGGCCATCATCTACACGACATAGCCCTGAATTTTCCAATGCGTAGCTCTTTGCAAAAGAGAGATATTGGCAAGGAAAAGCTGTCTTGTACCTTTGCATTTTTCTCCCAAACGAAGGACACTAGAAAGAAAATTTTAAAGCCTCCTGTTAGGCCATCATCTACACGACATAGCCCTGAATTTTCCAATGCGCAGCTCTTTGCAAAAGAGAGATATTGGCAAGGAAAAGCTGTCTTGTACCTTTGCATTTTTCTCCCAAACGAAGGACACTAGAATGAAAATTTTAAAGCCTCCTGTTAGTGCTTCATCTACACGGCATAGCCCTGAATTTTCCAATGCGTAGCTCTTTGCAAAAGAGAGATATTGGCAAGGAAAAGCTGTCTTGCACCTTTGCATTTTTCTCCCAAACGAAGGACACTAGAATTAAAATTTTAAAGCCTCCTGTTAGGCCATCATCTACACGACATAGCCCTGAATTTTCCAATGCGCAGCTCTATGCAAAAGAGAGATATTGGCAAGGAAAAGCTGTCTTGTACCTTTGCATTTTTCTCCCAAACGAAGGTCACTAGAAAGAACATTTTAAAGCATCCTGTTAGGCCATCATCTACACGACATAGCCCTAAATTTTCCAATGCGCAGCTCTTTGCAAAAGAGAGATATTGGCAAGGAAAAGATGTCTTGTACCTTTTCATTTTTCTCCCAAACGAAGGACACTAGAAAGAAACTTTTAAAGCCTCCTGTTAGGCCATCATCTACACGACATAGCCCTGAATTTTCCAATGCGCAGCTCTTTGCAAAAGAGAGATATTGGCAAGGAAAAGCTGTCTTGTACCTTTGCATTTTTCTCCCAAACGAAGGATACTAGAATTAAAATTTTAAAGCCTCCTGTTAGGCCATCGATATAGCCCTGAATATTCCAATGCGTAGCTCTTTGCAAAAGAGAGATATTGGCAAGGAAAAGCTGTCTTGTACCTTTGCATTTTTCTCCCAAACGAAGGTCACTAGATAGAAAATTTTAAAGCCTCCTGTTAAGCCATCATCTACAAGACATAGCCCTGAATTTTCCAATGCGTAGCTCTTTGCAAAAGAGAGATATTGGCAAGGAAAAGCTGTCTTGTACCTTTGCATTTTTCTCCCAAACGAAGGACACTAGAAAGAAAATGTTAAAGCCTCCTGTTAGGCCATCATCTACACGACATAGCCCTGAATTTTCCAATGCGCAGCTCTTTGCAAACGAGAGATATTGGCAAGGAAAAGCTGTCTTGTACCTTTGCATTTTTCTCCCAAACGAAGGACACTAGAAAGAAAATTTTAAAGCCTCCTGTTAGGCCATCATCTACACGACATAACCCTGAATTTTCCAAAGCGCAGCTCTTTGCAAAAGAGAGATATTGGCAAGGAAAAGCTATCTTGTACCATTGCATTTTTCTCCCAAACGAAGGACACTAGAAAGAAAATTTTAAAGCCTCCTGTTAGACCATCATCTACACGGCATAGCCATGAATTTTCCAATGCGCAGCTCTTTGCAAAAGAGAGATATTGGCAAGGAAAAGCTATCTTGTACCTTTGCATTTTTCTCCCAAACGAAGGACACTAGAATTAAAATTTTAAAGCCTCCTGTTAGGCCATCATCTACACGACATAGCCCTGAATTTTCCAATGCGCAGCTCTTTGCAAAAGAGAGATATTGGCAAGGAAAAGCTGTCTTGTTCCTTTGCATTTTTCTCCCAAACGAAGGTCACTAGAAAGAAAATTTTAAAGCCTCCTGTTAAGCCATCATCTACACGACATAGCCCTGAATTCTCCAATGCGTAGCTCTTTGCAAAAGAGAGATTTTGGCAAGGAAAAGCTGTCTTGTACCTTTGCATTTTTCTCCCAAACGAAGGACACTAGAAAGAAACTTTTAAAGCCTCCTGTTAGGCCATCATCTACACGACATAGCCCTGAATTTTCCAATGCGCAGCTCTTTGCAAAAGAGAGATACTGGCAAGGAAAAGCTGTCTTGTACCTTTGCATTTTTCTCCCAAACCAAGGACACTAGAATGAAAATTTTAAAGCCTCCTGTTAGGCCATCATCTACACGACATAGCCCTGAATTTTCCAATGCGCAGCTCTTTGCAAAAGAGAGATATTGGCAAGGAAAAGCTTTCTTGTACCATTGCATTTTTCTCCCAAACGAAGGACACTAGAAAGACAATTTTAAAGCCTCCTGTTAGGCCATCATCTACACGACATAGCCCTGAATTTTCCAATGCGCAGCTCTTTGCAAAAGAGAGATATTGGCAAGGAAAAGCTGTCTTGCACCTTTGCATTTTTCTCCCAAACGAAGGACACTAGAATTAAAATTTTAAAGCCTCCTGTTAGGCCATCATCTACACGACATAGCCCTGAATTTTCCAATGCGCAGCTCTATGCAAAAGAGAGATATTGGCAAGGAAAAGCTATCTTGTACCTTTGCATTTTTCTCCCAAACGAAGGACACTAGAAAGAAAATTTTAAAGCCTCCTGTTAGGCCATCATCTACACGACATAGCCCTGAATTTTCCAAAGCGCAGCTCTTTGCAAAAGAGAGATATTGGCAAGGAAAAGCTGTCTTGTACCATTGCATTTTTCTCCCAAACGAAGGACACTAGAAAGAAAATTTTAAAGCCTCCTGTTAGACCATCATCTACACGGCATAGCCATGAATTTTCCAATGCGCAGCTCTTTGCAAAAGAGAGATATTGGCAAGGAAAAGCTATCTTGTACCTTTGCATTTTTCTCCCAAACGAAGGACACTAGAATTAAAATTTTAAAGCCTCCTGTTAGGCCATCATCTACACGACATAGCCCTGAATATTCCAATGCGCAGCTCTTTGCAAAAGAGAGATATTGGCAAGAAAAGCTGTCTTGTACCTTTGCATTTTTCTCCCAAACGAAGGTCACTAGAAAGAAAATTTTAAAGCCTCCTGTTAGGCCATCATCTACACGACATAGCCCTGAATTTTCCAATGCGTAGCTCTTTGCAAAAGAGAGATATTGGCAAGGAAAAGCTGTCTTGTACCTTTGCATTTTTCTCCCAAACGAAGGACACTAGAAAGAAAAATTTAAAGCCTCCTGTTAGGCCATCATCTACACGACATAGCCCTGAATTTTCCAATGCGTAGCTCTTTGCAAAAGAGAGATATTGGCAAGGAAAAGCTGTCTTGCACCTTTGCATTTTTCTCCCAAACGAAGGACACTAGAATTAAAATGTTAAAGCCTCCTGTTAGGCCATCATCTACACGACATAGCCCTGAATTTTCCAATGCGCAGCTCTATGCAAAAGAGAGATATTGGCAAGGAAAAGCTGTCTTGTACCTTTGCATTTTTCTCCCAAACGAAGGACACTAGAATGAAAATTTTAAAGCCTCCTGTTAGTGCTTCATCTACATGGCATAGCCCTGAATTTTCCAATGCGTAGCTCTTTGCAAAAGAGAGATATTGGCAAGGAAAAGCTGTCTTGCACCTTTGCATTTTTCTCCCAAACGAAGGACACTAGAATTAAAATTTTAAAGCCTCCTGTTAGGCCATCATCTACACGACATAGCCCTGAATTTTCCAATGCGTAGCTCTTTGCAAAAGAGAGATATTGGCAAGGAAAAGCTGTCTTGTACCTTTGCATTTTTCTCCCAAACGAAGGACACTAGAAAGAAAATTTTAAAGCCTCCTGTTAGGCCATCATCTACACGACATAGCCCTGAATTTTCCAATGCGCAGCTCTTTGCAAAAGAGAGATATTGGCAAGGAAAAGCTGTCTTGCACCTTTGCATTTTTCTCCCAAACGAAGGACACTAGAATTAAAATTTTAAAGCCTCCTGTTAGGCCATCATCTACACGACATAGCCCTGAATTTTCCAATGCGCAGCTCTATGCAAAAGAGAGATATTGGCAAGGAAAAGCTATCTTGTACCTTTGCATTTTTCTCCCAAACGAAGGACACTAGAAAGAAAATTTTAAAGCCTCCTGTTAGGCCATCATCTACACGACATAGCCCTGAATTTTCCAAAGCGCAGCTCTTTGCAAAAGAGAGATATTGGCAAGGAAAAGCTGTCTTGTACCATTGCATTTTTCTCCCAAACGAAGGACACTAGAAAGAAAATTTTAAAGCCTCCTGTTAGACCATCATCTACACGGCATAGCCATGAATTTTCCAATGCGCAGCTCTTTGCAAAAGAGAGATATTGGCAAGGAAAAGCTATCTTGTACCTTTGCATTTTTCTCCCAAACGAAGGACACTAGAATTAAAATTTTAAAGCCTCCTGTTAGGCCATCATCTACACGACATAGCCCTGAATATTCCAATGCGCAGCTCTTTGCAAAAGAGAGATATTGGCAAGAAAAGCTGTCTTGTACCTTTACATTTTTCTCCCAAACGAAGGTCACTAGAAAGAAAATTTTAAAGCCTCCTGTTAGGCCATCATCTACACGACATAGCCCTGAATTTTGCAATGCGTAGCTCTTTGCAAAAGAGAGATATTGGCAAGGAAAAGCTGTCTTGTACCTTTGCATTTTTCTCCCAAACGAAGGACACTAGAAAGAAAAATTTAAAGCCTCCTGTTAGGCCATCATCTACACGACATAGCCCTGAATTTTCCAATGCGTAGCTCTTTGCAAAAGAGAGATATTGGCAAGGAAAAGCTGTCTTGCACCTTTGCATTTTTCTCCCAAACGAAGGACACTAGAATTAAAATGTTAAAGCCTCCTGTTAGGCCATCATCTACACGACATAGCCCTGAATTTTCCAATGCGCAGCTCTATGCAAAAGAGAGATATTGGCAAGGAAAAGCTGTCTTGTACCTTTGCATTTTTCTCCCAAACGAAGGACACTAGAATGAAAATTTTAAAGCCTCCTGTTAGGCCATCATCTACACGACATAGCCCTGAATTTTCCAAAGCGCAGCTCTTTGCAAAAGAGAGATATTGGCAAGGAAAAGCTGTCTTGTACCATTGCATTTTTCTCCCAAACGAAGGACACTAGAAAGAAAATTTTAAAGCCTCCTGTTAGACCATCATCTACACGGCATAGCCATGAATTTTCCAATGCGCAGCTCTTTGCAAAAGAGAGATATTGGCAAGGAAAAGCTATCTTGTACCTTTGCATTTTTCTCCCAAACGAAGGACACTAGAATTAAAATTTTAAAGCCTCCTGTTAGGCCATCATCTACACGACATAGCCCTGAATATTCCAATGCGCAGCTCTTTGCAAAAGAGAGATATTGGCAAGAAAAGCTGTCTTGTACCTTTGCATTTTTCTCCCAAACGAAGGTCACTAGAAAGAAAATTTTAAAGCCTCCTGTTAGGCCATCATCTACACGACATAGCCCTGAATTTTCCAATGCGTAGCTCTTTGCAAAAGAGAGATATTGGCAAGGAAAAGCTGTCTTGTACCTTTGCATTTTTCTCCCAAACGAAGGACACTAGAAAGAAAAATTTAAAGCCTCCTGTTAGGCCATCATCTACACGACATAGCCCTGAATTTTCCAATGCGTAGCTCTTTGCAAAAGAGAGATATTGGCAAGGAAAAGCTGTCTTGCACCTTTGCATTTTTCTCCCAAACGAAGGACACTAGAATTAAAATGTTAAAGCCTCCTGTTAGGCCATCATCTACACGACATAGCCCTGAATTTTCCAATGCGCAGCTCTATGCAAAAGAGAGATATTGGCAAGGAAAAGCTGTCTTGTACCTTTGCATTTTTCTCCCAAACGAAGGACACTAGAATGAAAATTTTAAAGCCTCCTGTTAGGCCATCATCTACACGACATAGCCCTGAATTTTCCAAAGCGCAGCTCTTTGCAAAAGAGAGATATTGGCAAGGAAAAGCTGTCTTGTACCATTGCATTTTTCTCCCAAACGAAGGACACTAGAAAGAAAATTTTAAAGCCTCCTGTTAGACCATCATCTACACGGCATAGCCATGAATTTTCCAATGCGCAGCTCTTTGCAAAAGAGAGATATTGGCAAGGAAAAGCTATCTTGTACCTTTGCATTTTTCTCCCAAACGAAGGACACTAGAATTAAAATTTTAAAGCCTCCTGTTAGGCCATCATCTACACGACATAGCCCTGAATATTCCAATGCGCAGCTCTTTGCAAAAGAGAGATATTGGCAAGAAAAGCTGTCTTGTACCTTTGCATTTTTCTCCCAAACGAAGGTCACTAGAAAGAAAATTTTAAAGCCTCCTGTTAGGCCATCATCTACACGACATAGCCCTGAATTTTCCAATGCGTAGCTCTTTGCAAAAGAGAGATATTGGCAAGGAAAAGCTGTCTTGTACCTTTGCATTTTTCTCCCAAACGAAGGACACTAGAAAGAAAAATTTAAAGCCTCCTGTTAGGCCATCATCTACACGACATAGCCCTGAATTTTCCAATGCGCAGCTCTTTGCAAAAGAGAGATATTGGCAAGGAAAAGCTGTCTTGTACCATTGCATTTTTCTCCCAAAGAAGGACACTAGAATTAAAATTTTAAAGCCTCCTGTTAGGCCATCATCTACACGATATAGCCCTGAATTTTCCAATGCGCAGCTCTTTGCAAACGAGAGATATTGGCAAGGAAAAGCTGTCTTGTACCTTTGCATTTTTCTCCCAAACGAAGGACACTAGAATGAAAATTTTAAAGCCTCCTGTTAGTGCTTCATCTACACGGCATAGCCCTGAATTTTCCAATGCATAGGTCTTTGCAAAAGAGAGATATTGGCAAGGAAAAGCTGTCTTGCACCTTTGCATTTTTTTCCCAAACGAAGGACACTAGAATTACAATTTTAAAGCCTCCTGTTAGGCCATCATCTACACGATATAGCCCTGAATTTTCCAATGCGCAGCTCTTTGCAAACGAGAGATATTGGCAAGGAAAAGCTGTCTTGTACCTTTGCATTTTTCTCCCAAACGAAGGATACTAGAATTAAAATTTTAAAGCCTCCTGTTAGGCCATCGATATAGCCCTGAATATTCCAATGCGTAGCTCTTTGCAAAAGAGAGATATTGGCAAGGAAAAGCTGTCTTGTACCTTTGCATTTTTCTCCCAAACGAAGGTCACTAGATAGAAAATTTTAAAGCCTCCTGTTAAGCCATCATCTACAAGACATAGCCCTGAATTTTCCAATGCGTAGCTCTTTGCAAAAGAGAGATATTGGCAAGGAAAAGCTGTCTTGTACCTTTGCATTTTTCTCCCAAACGAAGGACACTAGAAAGAAAATGTTAAAGCCTCCTGTTAGGCCATCATCTACACGACATAGCCCTGAATTTTCCAATGCGCAGCTCTTTGCAAACGAGAGATATTGGCAAGGAAAAGCTGTCTTGTACCTTTGCATTTTTCTCCCAAACGAAGGACACTAGAAAGAAAATTTTAAAGCCTCCTGTTAGGCCATCATCTACACGACATAACCCTGAATTTTCCAAAGCGCAGCTCTTTGCAAAAGAGAGATATTGGCAAGGAAAAGCTATCTTGTACCATTGCATTTTTCTCCCAAACGAAGGACACTAGAAAGAAAATTTTAAAGCCTCCTGTTAGACCATCATCTACACGGCATAGCCATGAATTTTCCAATGCGCAGCTCTTTGCAAAAGAGAGATATTGGCAAGGAAAAGCTATCTTGTACCTTTGCATTTTTCTCCCAAACGAAGGACACTAGAATTAAAATTTTAAAGCCTCCTGTTAGGCCATCATCTACACGACATAGCCCTGAATTTTCCAATGCGCAGCTCTTTGCAAAAGAGAGATATTGGCAAGGAAAAGCTGTCTTGTACCTTTGCATTTTTCTCCCAAACGAAGGTCACTAGAAAGAAAATTTTAAAGCCTCCTGTTAAGCCATCATCTACACGACATAGCCCTGAATTCTCCAATGCGTAGCTCTTTGCAAAAGAGAGATTTTGGCAAGGAAAAGCTGTCTTGTACCTTTGCATTTTTCTCCCAAACGAAGGACACTAGAAAGAAACTTTTAAAGCCTCCTGTTAGGCCATCATCTACACGACATAGCCCTGAATTTTCCAATGCGCAGCTCTTTGCAAAAGAGAGATACTGGCAAGGAAAAGCTGTCTTGTACCTTTGCATTTTTCTCCCAAACCAAGGACACTAGAATGAAAATTTTAAAGCCTCCTGTTAGGCCATCATCTACACGACATAGCCCTGAATTTTCCAATGCGCAGCTCTTTGCAAAAGAGAGATATTGGCAAGGAAAAGCTTTCTTGTACCATTGCATTTTTCTCCCAAACGAAGGTCACTAGAAAGAAAATTTTAAAGCCTCCTGTTAGGCCATCATCTACACGACATAGCCCTGAATTTTCCAATGCGTAGCTCTTTGCAAAAGAGAGATATTGGCAAGGAAAAGCTGTCTTGCACCTTTGCATTTTTCTCCCAAACCAAGGACACTAGAATGAAAATTTTAAAGCCTCCTGTTAGGCCATCATCTACACGACATAGCCCTGAATTTTCCAATGCGCAGCTCTTTGCAAAAGAGAGATATTGGCAAGAAAAGCTGTCTTGTACCTTTGCATTTTTCTCCCAAACGAAGGTCACTAGAAAGAAAATTTTAAAGCCTCCTGTTAGGCCATCATCTACACGACATAGCCCTGAATTTTCCAATGCGTAGCTCTTTGCAAAAGAGAGATATTGGCAAGGAAAAGCTGTCTTGTACCTTTGCATTTTTCTCCCAAACGAAGGACACTAGAAAGAAAAATTTAAAGCCTCCTGTTAGGCCATCATCTACACGACATAGCCCTGAATTTTCCAATGCGTAGCTCTTTGCAAAAGAGAGATATTGGCAAGGAAAAGCTGTCTTGCACCTTTGCATTTTTCTCCCAAACGAAGGACACTAGAATTAAAATTTTAAAGCCTCCTGTTAGGCCATCATCTACACGACATAGCCCTGAATTTTCCAATGCGTAGCTCTTTGCAAAAGAGAGATATTGGCAAGGAAAAGCTGTCTTGTACCTTTGCATTTTTCTCCCAAACGAAGGACACTAGAAAGAAAATTTTAAAGCCTCCTGTTAGGCCATCATCTACACGACATAGCCCTGAATTTTCCAATGCGCAGCTCTTTGCAAAAGAGAGATATTGGCAAGGAAAAGCTGTCTTGCACCTTTGCATTTTTCTCCCAAACGAAGGACACTAGAATTAAAATTTTAAAGCCTCCTGTTAGGCCATCATCTACACGACATAGCCCTGAATTTTCCAATGCGCAGCTCTATGCAAAAGAGAGATATTGGCAAGGAAAAGCTATCTTGTACCTTTGCATTTTTCTCCCAAACGAAGGACACTAGAAAGAAAATTTTAAAGCCTCCTGTTAGGCCATCATCTACACGACATAGCCCTGAATTTTCCAAAGCGCAGCTCTTTGCAAAAGAGAGATATTGGCAAGGAAAAGCTGTCTTGTACCATTGCATTTTTCTCCCAAACGAAGGACACTAGAAAGAAAATTTTAAAGCCTCCTGTTAGACCATCATCTACACGGCATAGCCATGAATTTTCCAATGCGCAGCTCTTTGCAAAAGAGAGATATTGGCAAGGAAAAGCTATCTTGTACCTTTGCATTTTTCTCCCAAACGAAGGACACTAGAATTAAAATTTTAAAGCCTCCTGTTAGGCCATCATCTACACGACATAGCCCTGAATATTCCAATGCGCAGCTCTTTGCAAAAGAGAGATATTGGCAAGAAAAGCTGTCTTGTACCTTTACATTTTTCTCCCAAACGAAGGTCACTAGAAAGAAAATTTTAAAGCCTCCTGTTAGGCCATCATCTACACGACATAGCCCTGAATTTTGCAATGCGTAGCTCTTTGCAAAAGAGAGATATTGGCAAGGAAAAGCTGTCTTGTACCTTTGCATTTTTCTCCCAAACGAAGGACACTAGAAAGAAAAATTTAAAGCCTCCTGTTAGGCCATCATCTACACGACATAGCCCTGAATTTTCCAATGCGTAGCTCTTTGCAAAAGAGAGATATTGGCAAGGAAAAGCTGTCTTGCACCTTTGCATTTTTCTCCCAAACGAAGGACACTAGAATTAAAATGTTAAAGCCTCCTGTTAGGCCATCATCTACACGACATAGCCCTGAATTTTCCAATGCGTAGCTCTTTGCAAAAGAGAGATATTGGCAAGGAAAAGCTGTCTTGTACCTTTGCATTTTTCTCCCAAACGAAGGACACTAGAATGAAAATTTTAAAGCCTCCTGTTAGTGCTTCATCTACATGGCATAGCCCTGAATTTTCCAATGCGTAGCTCTTTGCAAAAGAGAGATATTGGCAAGGAAAAGCTGTCTTGCACCTTTGCATTTTTCTCCCAAACGAAGGACACTAGAATTAAAATTTTAAAGCCTCCTGTTAGGCCATCATCTACACGACATAGCCCTGAATTTTCCAATGCGTAGCTCTTTGCAAAAGAGAGATATTGGCAAGGAAAAGCTGTCTTGTACCTTTGCATTTTTCTCCCAAACGAAGGACACTAGAAAGAAAATTTTAAAGCCTCCTGTTAGGCCATCATCTACACGACATAGCCCTGAATTTTCCAATGCGCAGCTCTATGCAAAAGAGAGATATTGGCAAGGAAAAGCTGTCTTGTACCTTTGCATTTTTCTCCCAAACGAAGGTCACTAGAAAGAAAATTTTAAAGCCTCCTGTTAGGCCATCATCTACACGACATATCCCTGAATTTTCCAATGCGTAGCTCTTTGCAAAAGAGAGATATTGGCAAGGAAAAGCTGTCTTGTACCTTTGCATTTTTCTCCCAAACGAAGGTCACTAGAAAGAAAATTTTAAAGCCTCCTGTTAGGCCATCATCTACACGACATAGCCCTGAATTTTCCAATGCGCAGCTCTTTGTAAAAGAGAGATATTGGCAAGGAAAAGCTGTCTTGTACCATTGCATTTTTCTCCCAAACGAAGGACACTAGAAAGAAAATTTTAAAGCCTCCTGTTAGGCCATCATCTACACGACATAGCCCTGAATTTTCCAAAGCGCAGCTCTTTGCAAAAGAGAGATATTGGCAAGGAAAAGCTGTCTTGTACCATTGCATTTTTCTCCCAAACGAAGGACACTAGAAAGAAAATTTTAAAGCCTCCTGTTAGACCATCATCTACACGGCATAGCCATGAATTTTCCAATGCGCAGCTCTTTGCAAAAGAGAGATATTGGCAAGGAAAAGCTATCTTGTACCTTTGCATTTTTCTCCCAAACGAAGGACACTAGAATTAAAATTTTAAAGCCTCCTGTTAGGCCATCATCTACACGACATAGCCCTGAATATTCCAATGCGCAGCTCTTTGCAAAAGAGAGATATTGGCAAGAAAAGCTGTCTTGTACCTTTGCATTTTTCTCCCAAACGAAGGTCACTAGAAAGAAAATTTTAAAGCCTCCTGTTAGGCCATCATCTACACGACATAGCCCTGAATTTTCCAATGCGTAGCTCTTTGCAAAAGAGAGATATTGGCAAGGAAAAGCTGTCTTGTACCTTTGCATTTTTCTCCCAAACGAAGGACACTAGAAAGAAAAATTTAAAGCCTCCTGTTAGGCCATCATCTACACGACATAGCCCTGAATTTTCCAATGCGCAGCTCTTTGCAAAAGAGAGATATTGGCAAGGAAAAGCTGTCTTGTACCATTGCATTTTTCTCCCAAAGAAGGACACTAGAATTAAAATTTTAAAGCCTCCTGTTAGGCCATCATCTACACGATATAGCCCTGAATTTTCCAATGCGCAGCTCTTTGCAAACGAGAGATATTGGCAAGGAAAAGCTGTCTTGTACCTTTGCATTTTTCTCCCAAACGAAGGACACTAGAATGAAAATTTTAAAGCCTCCTGTTAGTGCTTCATCTACACGGCATAGCCCTGAATTTTCCAATGCATAGGTCTTTGCAAAAGAGAGATATTGGCAAGGAAAAGCTGTCTTGCACCTTTGCATTTTTTTCCCAAACGAAGGACACTAGAATTACAATTTTAAAGCCTCCTGTTAGGCCATCATCTACACGACATAGCCCTGAATTTTCCAATGCGCAGCTCTATGCAAAAGAGAGATATTGGCAAGGAAAAGCTGTCTTGTACCTTTGCATTTTTCTCCCAAACGAAGGACACTAGAAAGAAACTTTTAAAGCCTCCTGTTAGGCCATCATCTACACGACATAGTCCTGAATTTTCCAATGCGCAGCTCTTTGCAAAAGAGAGATATTGGCAAGGAAAAGCTGTCTTGTACCTTTGCATTTTTCTCCCAAACGAAGGACACTAGAATTAAAATTTTCGCATTTTTTACAGCGATCTTTTTCATTAATCACTTCGCCTTCCCCGCTGCAGTCGGAGGCTTTAAAATTTTAATTCTAGTGTCCTTCGTTTGGGAGAAAAATGCAAAGGTGCAAGACAGCTTTTCCTTGCCAATATCTCTCTTTTGCAAAGAGCTACGCATTGGAAAATTCAGGGCTATGTCGTGTAGATGAAGCACTAACAGGAGGCTTTAAAATTTTCATTCTAGTGTCCTTCGTTTGGGAGAAAAATGCATTTCGAAAAGCTGTCTTGTACCTTTGCATTTTTCTCCCAAACGAAGGACACTAGAAAGAAACTTTTAAAGCCTCCTGTTAGGCCATCATCTACACGACATAGTCCTGAATTTTCCAATGCGCAGCTCTTTGCAAAAGAGAGATATTGGCAAGGAAAAGCTGTCTTGTACCTTTGCATTTTTCTCCCAAACGAAGGACACTAGAATTAAAATTTTAAAGCCTCCTGTTAGGCCATCATCTACACGACATAGCCCTGAATTTTCCAATGCGCAGCTCTTTGCAAAAGAGAGATATTGGCAAGGAAAAGCTGTCTTGTACCTTTGCATTTTTCTCCCAAACGAAGGACACTAGAAAGAAAATGTTAAAGCCTCCTGTTAGACCATCATCTACACGACATAGCCCTGAATTTTCCAATGCGCAGCTCTTTGCAAACGAGAGATATTGGCAAGGAAAAGCTGTCTTGTACCTTTGCATTTTTCTCCCAAACGAAGGACACTAGAAAGAAAATTTTAAAGCCTCCTGTTAGGCCATCATCTACACGACATAGCCCTGAATTTTCCAAAGCGCAGCTCTTTGCAAAAGAAAGATATTGGCAAGGAAAAGCTGTCTTGTACCATTGCATTTTTCTCCCAAACGAAGGACACTAGAAAGAAAAATTTAAAGCCTCCTGTTAGACCATCATCTACACGGCATAGCCATGAATTTTCCAATGCGCAGCTCTTTGCAAAACAGAGATATTGGCAAGGAAAAGCTGTCTTGTACCTTTCCATTTTTCTACCAAACGAAGGTCACTAGAAAGAAAATTTTAAAGCCTCCTGTTAAGCCATCATCTACACGACATAGCCCTGAATTTTCCAATGCGTAGCTCTTTGCAAAAGAGAGATATTGGCAAGGAAAAGCTGTCTTGTACCTTTGCATTTTTCTCCCAAACGAAGGACACTAGAAAGAAAATGTTAAAGCCTCCTGTTAGGCCATCATCTACACGACATAGCCCTGAATTTTCCAATGCGCAGCTCTTTGCAAACGAGAGATATTGGCAAGGAAAAGCTGTCTTGTACCTTTGCATTTTTCTCCCAAACGAAGGACACTAGAATTAAAATTTTAAAGCCTCCTGTTAGGCCATCATCTACACGACATAGCCCTGAATTTTCCAATGCGCAGCTCTTTGCAAAAGAGAGATATTGGCAAGGAAAAGCTGTCTTGATCCTTTGCATTTTTCTCCCAAACGAAGGTCACTAGAAAGAAAATTTTAAAGCCTCCTGTTAGGCCATCATCTACACGACATAGCCCTGAATTTTCCAATGCGTAGCTCTTTGCAAAAGAGAGATATTGGCAAGGAAAAGCTGTCTTGTACCTTTGCATTTTTCTCCCAAACGAAGGACACTAGAAAGAAAATTTTAAAGCCTCCTGTTAGGCCATCATCTACACGACATAGCCCTGAATTTTCCAATGCGCAGCTCTTTGCAAAAGAGAGATATTGGCAAGGAAAAGCTGTCTTGTACCTTTGCATTTTTCTCCCAAACGAAGGACACTAGAATGAAAATTTTAAAGCCTCCTGTTAGTGCTTCATCTACACGACATAGCCCTGAATTTTCCAATGCGTAGCTCTTTGCAAAAGAGAGATATTGGCAAGGAAAAGCTGTCTTGCACCTTTGCATTTTTCTCCCAAACGAAGGACACTAGAATTAAAATTTTAAAGCCTCCTGTTAGGCCATCATCTACACGACATAGCCCTGAATTTTCCAATGCGCAGCTCTATGCAAAAGAGAGATATTGGCAAGGAAAAGCTGTCTTGTACCTTTGCATTTTTCTCCCAAACGAAGGTTACTAGAAAGAAAATTTTAAAGCCTCCTGTTAGGCCATCATCTACACGACATAGCCCTGAATTTTCCAATGCGTAGCTCTTTGCAAAAGAGAGATATTGGCAAGGAAAAGCTGTCTTGTACCTTTGCATTTTTCTCCAAAACGAAGGACACTAGAATTAAAATTTTAAAGCCTCCTGTTAGGCCATCATCTACACGACATAGCCCTGAATTTTCCAATGCGCAGCTCTTTGCAAAAGAGAGATATTGGCAAGGAAAAGCTGTCTTGTACCTTTGCATTTTTCTCCCAAACGAAGGTCACTAGAAAGAAAATTTTAAAGCCTCCTGTTAGGCCATCATCTACACGACATAGCCCTGAATTTTCCAATGCGCAGCTCTTTGCAAAAGAGAGATATTGGCAAGGAAAAGCTGTCTTGTACCTTTGCATTTTTCTCCCAAACGAAGGACACTAGAATTAAAATTTTAAAGCCTCCTGTTAGGCCATCATCTACACGACATAGCCCTGAATTTTCCAATGCGCAGCTCTTTGCAAAAGAGAGATATTGGCAAGGAAAAGCTGTCTTGTACCTTTGCATTTTTCTCCCAAACGAAGGTCACTAGAAAGAAAATTTTAAAGCCTCCTGTTAGGCCATCATCTACACGACATAGCCCTGAATTTTCCAATGCGCAGCTCTTTGCAAAAGAGAGATATTGGCAAGGAAAAGCTGTCTTGTACCTTTGCATTTTTCTCCCAAACGAAGGTCACTAGAAAGAAAATTTTAAAGCCTCCTGTTAGGCCATCATCTACACGACATAGCCCTGAATTTTCCAATGCGCAGCTCTTTGCAAAAGAGAGATATTGGCAAGGAAAAGCTGTCTTGTACCTTTGCATTTTTCTCCCAAACGAAGGACACTAGAATTAAAATTTTAAAGCCTCCTGTTAGGCCATCATCTACACGACATAGCCCTGAATTTTCCAATGCGTAGCTCTTTGCAAAAGAGAGATATTGGCAAGGAAAAGCTGTCTTGTACCTTTGCATTTTTCTCCCAAACGAAGGAAACTAGAAAGAAAATTTTAAAGCCTCCTGTTAGGCCATCATCTACACGACATAGCCCTGAATTTTCCAATGCGCAGCTCTTTGCAAAAGAGAGATATTGGCAAGGAAAAGCTGTCTTGTACCATTGCATTTTTCTCCCAAACGAAGGACACTAGAAAGAAAATTTTAAAGCCTCCTGTTAGGCCATCATCTACACGACATAGCCCTGAATTTTCCAATGCGCAGCTCCTTGCAAAAGAGAGATATTGGCAAGGAAAAGCTGTCTTGTACCTTTGCATTTTTCTCCAAAACGAAGGACACTAGAATTAAAATTTTAAAGCCTCCTGTTAGGCCATCATCTACACGACATAGCCCTGAATTTTCCAATGCGCAGCTCTTTGCAAAAGAGAGATATTGGCAAGGAAAAGCTGTCTTGTACCTTTGCATTTTTCTCCCAAACGAAGGTCACTAGAAAGAAAATTTTAAAGCCTCCTGTTAGGCCATCATCTACACGACATAGCCCTGAATTTTCCAATGCGCAGCTCTTTGCAAAAGAGAGATATTGGCAAGGAAAAGCTGTCTTGTACCTTTGCATTTTTCTCCCAAACGAAGGACACTAGAATTAAAATTTTAAAGCCTCCTGTTAGGCCATCATCTACACGACATAGCCCTGAATTTTCCAATGCGCAGCTCTTTGCAAAAGAGAGATATTGGCAAGGAAAAGCTGTCTTGTACCTTTGCATTTTTCTCCCAAACGAAGGTCACTAGAAAGAAAATTTTAAAGCCTCCTGTTAGGCCATCATCTACACGACATAGCCCTGAATTTTCCAATGCGCAGCTCTTTGCAAAAGAGAGATATTGGCAAGGAAAAGCTGTCTTGTACCTTTGCATTTTTCTCCCAAACGAAGGTCACTAGAAAGAAAATTTTAAAGCCTCCTGTTAGGCCATCATCTACACGACATAGCCCTGAATTTTCCAATGCGCAGCTCTTTGCAAAAGAGAGATATTGGCAAGGAAAAGCTGTCTTGTACCTTTGCATTTTTCTCCCAAACGAAGGACACTAGAATTAAAATTTTAAAGCCTCCTGTTAGGCCATCATCTACACGACATAGCCCTGAATTTTCCAATGCGTAGCTCTTTGCAAAAGAGAGATATTGGCAAGGAAAAGCTGTCTTGTACCTTTGCATTTTTCTCCCAAACGAAGGACACTAGAATTAAAATTGTAAAGCCTCCTGTTAGGCCATCATCTACACGACATAGCCCTGAATTTTCCAATGCGTAGCTCTTTGCAAAAGAGAGATATTGGCAAGGAAAAGCTGTCTTGTACCTTTGCATTTTTCTCCCAAACGAAGGTCACTAGAAAGAAAATTTTAAAGCCTCTTGTTAGGCCATCATCTACACGACATAGCCCTGAATTTTCCAATGCGTAGCTCTTTGCAAAAGAGAGATATTGGCAAGGAAAAGCTGTCTTGTACCTTTGCATTTTTCTCCCAAACGAAGGACACTAGAAAGAAAATTTTAAAGCCTCCTGTTAGGCCATCATCTACACGAAATAGCCCTGAATTTTCCAATGCGCAGCTCTTTGCAAAAGAGAGATATTGGCAAGGAAAAGCTGTCTTGTACCTTTGCATTTTTCTCCCAAACGAAGGTCACTAGAAAGAAAATTTTAAAGCCTCCTGTTAGGCCATCATCTACACGACATAGCCCTGAATTTTCCAATGCGCAGCTCTTTGCAAAAGAGAGATATTGGCAAGGAAAAGCTGTCTTGTACCTTTGCATTTTTCTCCCAAACGAAGGACACTAGAATTAAAATTTTAAAGCCTCCTGTTAGGCCATCATCTACACGACATAGCCCTGAATTTTCCAATGCGTAGCTCTTTGCAAAAGAGAGATATTGGCAAGGAAAAGCTGTCTTGTACCTTTGCATTTTTCTCCCAAACGAAGGACACTAGAATTAAAATTGTAAAGCCTCCTGTTAGGCCATCATCTACACGACATAGCCCTGAATTTTCCAATGCGTAGCTCTTTGCAAAAGAGAGATATTGGCAAGGAAAAGCTGTCTTGTACCTTTGCATTTTTCTCCCAAACGAAGGTCACTAGAAAGAAAATTTTAAAGCCTCTTGTTAGGCCATCATCTACACGACATAGCCCTGAATTTTCCAATGCGTAGCTCTTTGCAAAAGAGAGATATTGGCAAGGAAAAACTGTCTTGTACCTTTGCATTTTTCTCCCAAACGAAGGACACTAGAAAGAAAATTTTAAAGCCTCCTGTTAGGCCATCATCTACACGAAATAGCCCTGAATTTACCAATGCGCAGCTCTTTGCAAAAGAGAGATATTGGCAAGGAAAAGCTGTCTTGTACCATTGCATTTTTCTCCCAAACGAAGGACACTAGAAAGAAAATTTTAAAGCCTCCTGTTAGGCCATCATCTACACGACATAGCCCTGAATTTTCCAATGCGCAGCTCTTTGCAAAAGAGAGATATTGGCAAGGAAAAGCTGTCTTGTATCTTTGCATTTTTCTCCCAAACGAAGGTCACTAGAAAGAAAATTTTAAAGCCTCCTGTTAGGCCATCATCTACACGACATAGCCCTGAATTTTCCAACGCGTAGCTCTTTGCAAAAGAGAGATATTGGCAAGGAAAAGCTGTCTTGTACCATTGCATTTTTCTCCCAAACGAAGGTCACTAGAAAGAAAATTTTAAAGCCTCCTGTTAGGCCATCATCTACACGACATAGCCCTGAATTTTCCAACGCGTAGCTCTTTGCAAAAGAGAGATATTGGCAAGGAAAAGCTGTCTTGTACCATTGCATTTTTCTCCCAAACGAAGGACACTAGAAAGAAAATTTTAAAGCCTCCTGTTAGGCCATCATCTACACGACATAGCCCTGAATTTTCCAATGCGCAGCTCTTTGCAAAAGAGAGATATTGGCAAGGAAAAGCTGTCTTGTACCTTTGCATTTTTCTCCCAAACGAAGGACACTAGAATTAAAATTTTAAAGCCTCCTGTTAGGCCATCATCTACACGACATAGCCCTGAATTTTCCAATGCGTAGCTCTTTGCAAAAGAGAGATATTGGCAAGGAAAAGCTGTCTTGTACCTTTGCATTTTTCTCCCAAACGAAGGAAACTAGAAAGAAAATTTTAAAGCCTCCTGTTAGGCCATCATCTACACGACATAGCCCTGAATTTTCCAATGCGCAGCTCTTTGCAAAAGAGAGATATTGGCAAGGAAAAGCTGTCTTGTACCATTGCATTTTTCTCCCAAACGAAGGACACTAGAAAGAAAATTTTAAAGCCTCCTGTTAGGCCATCATCTACACGACATAGCCCTGAATTTTCCAATGCGCAGCTCTTTGCAAAAGAGAGATATTGGCAAGGAAAAGCTGTCTTGTACCTTTGCATTTTTCTCCAAAACGAAGGACACTAGAATTAAAATTTTAAAGCCTCCTGTTAGGCCATCATCTACACGACATAGCCCTGAATTTTCCAATGCGCAGCTCTTTGCAAAAGAGAGATATTGGCAAGGAAAAGCTGTCTTGTACCTTTGCATTTTTCTCCCAAACGAAGGTCACTAGAAAGAAAATTTTAAAGCCTCCTGTTAGGCCATCATCTACACGACATAGCCCTGAATTTTCCAATGCGCAGCTCTTTGCAAAAGAGAGATATTGGCAAGGAAAAGCTGTCTTGTACCTTTGCATTTTTCTCCCAAACGAAGGACACTAGAATTAAAATTTTAAAGCCTCCTGTTAGGCCATCATCTACACGACATAGCCCTGAATTTTCCAATGCGCAGCTCTTTGCAAAAGAGAGATATTGGCAAGGAAAAGCTGTCTTGTACCTTTGCATTTTTCTCCCAAACGGAGGTCACTAGAAAGAAAATTTTAAAGCCTCCTGTTAGGCCATCATCTACACGACATAGCCCTGAATTTTCCAATGCGCAGCTCTTTGCAAAAGAGAGATATTGGCAAGGAAAAGCTGTCTTGTACCTTTGCATTTTTCTCCCAAACGAAGGTCACTAGAAAGAAAATTTTAAAGCCTCCTGTTAGGCCATCATCTACACGACATAGCCCTGAATTTTCCAATGCGCAGCTCTTTGCAAAAGAGAGATATTGGCAAGGAAAAGCTGTCTTGTACCTTTGCATTTTTCTCCCAAACGAAGGACACTAGAATTAAAATTTTAAAGCCTCCTGTTAGGCCATCATCTACACGACATAGCCCTGAATTTTCCAATGCGTAACTCTTTGCAAAAGAGAGATATTGGCAAGGAAAAGCTGTCTTGTACCTTTGCATTTTTCTCCCAAACGAAGGACACTAGAATTAAAATTGTAAAGCCTCCTGTTAGGCCATCATCTACACGACATAGCCCTGAATTTTCCAATGCGTAGCTCTTTGCAAAAGAGAGATATTGGCAAGGAAAAGCTGTCTTGTACCTTTGCATTTTTCTCCCAAACGAAGGTCACTAGAAAGAAAATTTTAAAGCCTCTTGTTAGGCCATCATCTACACGACATAGCCCTGAATTTTCCAATGCGTAGCTCTTTGCAAAAGAGAGATATTGGCAAGGAAAAGCTGTCTTGTACCTTTGCATTTTTCTCCCAAACGAAGGACACTAGAAAGAAAATTTTAAAGCCTCCTGTTAGGCCATCATCTACAAGAAATAGCCCTGAATTTACCAATGCGCAGCTCTTTGCAAAAGAGAGATATTGGCAAGGAAAAGCTGTCTTGTACCATTGCATTTTTCTCCCAAACGAAGGACACTAGAAAGAAAATTTTAAAGCCTCCTGTTAGGCCATCATCTACACGACATAGCCCTGAATTTTCCAATGCGTAGCTCTTTGCAAAAGAGAGATATTGGCAAGGAAAAGCTGTCTTGTACCTTTGCATTTTTCTCCCAAACGAAGGAAACTAGAAAGAAAATTTTAAAGCCTCCTGTTAGGCCATCATCTACACGACATAGCCCTGAATTTTCCAATGCGCAGCTCTTTGCAAAAGAGAGATATTGGCAAGGAAAAGCTGTCTTGTACCTTTGCATTTTTCTCCCAAACGAAGGACACTAGAATTAAAATTTTAAAGCCTCCTGTTAGGCCATCATCTACACGACATAGCCCTGAATTTTCCAATGCGTAGCTCTTTGCAAAAGAGAGATATTGGCAAGGAAAAGCTGTCTTGTACCTTTGCATTTTTCTCCCAAACGAAGGAAACTAGAAAGAAAATGTTAAAGCCTCCTGTTAGGCCATCATCTACACGACATAGCCCTGAATTTTCCAATGCGCAGCTCTTTGCAAAAGAGAGATATTGGCAAGGAAAAGCTGTCTTGTACCATTGCATTTTTCTCCCAAACGAAGGACACTAGAAAGAAAATTTTAAAGCCTCCTGTTAGGCCATCATCTACACGACATAGCCCTGAATTTTCCAATGCGCAGCTCTTTGCAAAAGAGAGATATTGGCAAGGAAAAGCTGTCTTGTACCTTTGCATTTTTCTCCCAAACGAAGGACACTAGAATTAAAATTTTAAAGCCTCCTGTTAGGCCATCATCTACACGACATAGCCCTGAATTTTCCAATGCGCAGCTCTTTGCAAAAGAGAGATATTGGCAAGGAAAAGCTGTCTTGTACCTTTGCATTTTTCTCCCAAACGAAGGTCACTAGAAAGAAAATTTTAAAGCCTCCTGTTAGGCCATCATCTACACGACATAGCCCTGAATTTTCCAATGCGCAGCTCTTTGCAAAAGAGAGATATTGGCAAGGAAAAGCTGTCTTGTACCTTTGCATTTTTCTCCCAAACGATGGTCACTAGAAAGAAAATTTTAAAGCCTCCTGTTAGGCCATCATCTACACGACATAGCCCTGAATTTTCCAATGCGCAGCTCTTTGCAAAAGAGAGATATTGGCAAGGAAAAGCTGTCTTGTACCTTTGCATTTTTCTCCCAAACGAAGGACACTAGAATTAAAATTTTAAAGCCTCCTGTTAGGCCATCATCTACACGACATAGCCCTGAATTTTCCAATGCGTAGCTCTTTGCAAAAGAGAGATATTGGCAAGGAAAAGCTGTCTTGTACCTTTGCATTTTTCTCCCAAACGAAGGACACTAGAATTAAAATTGTAAAGCCTCCTGTTAGGCCATCATCTACACGACATAGCCCTGAATTTTCCAATGCGTAGCTCTTTGCAAAAGAGAGATATTGGCAAGGAAAAGCTGTCTTGTACCTTTGCATTTTTCTCCCAAACGAAGGTCACTAGAAAGAAAATTTTAAAGCCTCTTGTTAGGCCATCATCTACACGACATAGCCCTGAATTTTCCAATGCGTAGCTCTTTGCAAAAGAGAGATATTGGCAAGGAAAAGCTGTCTTGTACCTTTGCATTTTTCTCCCAAACGAAGGACACTAGAAAGAAAATTTTAAAGCCTCCTGTTAGGCCATCATCTACACGAAATAGCCCTGAATTTACCAATGCGCAGCTCTTTGCAAAAGAGAGATATTGGCAAGGAAAAGCTGTCTTGTACCATTGCATTTTTCTCCCAAACGAAGGACACTAGAAAGAAAATTTTAAAGCCTCCTGTTAGGCCATCATCTACACGACATAGCCCTGAATTTTCCAATGCGCAGCTCTTTGCAAAAGAGAGATATTGGCAAGGAAAAGCTGTCTTGTATCTTTGCATTTTTCTCCCAAACGAAGGTCACTAGAAAGAAAATTTTAAAGCCTCCTGTTAGGCCATCATCTACACGACATAGCCCTGAATTTTCCAACGCGTAGCTCTTTGCAAAAGAGAGATATTGGCAAGGAAAAGCTGTCTTGTACCATTGCATTTTTCTCCCAAACGAAGGTCACTAGAAAGAAAATTTTAAAGCCTCCTGTTAGGCCATCATCTACACGACATAGCCCTGAATTTTCCAATGCGTAGCTCTTTGCAAAAGAGAGATATTGGCAAGGAAAAGCTGTCTTGTACCTTTGCATTTTTCTCCCAAACGAAGGACACTAGAAAGAAAATTTTAAAGCCTCCTGTTAGGCCATCATCTACACGACATAGCCCTGAATTTTCCAATGCGCAGCTCTTTGCAAAAGAGAGATATTGGCAAGGAAAAGCTGTCTTGTACCTTTGCATTTTTCTCCCAAATGAAGGACACTAGAATTAAAATTTTAAAGCCTCCTGTTAGGCCATCATCTACACGACATAGCCCTGAATTTTCCAATGCGTAGCTCTTTGCAAAAGAGAGATATTGGCAAGGAAAAGCTGTCTTGTACCTTTGCATTTTTCTCCCAAACGAAGGAAACTAGAAAGAAAATTTTAAAGCCTCCTGTTAGGCCATCATCTACACGACATAGCCCTGAATTTTCCAATGCGCAGCTCTTTGCAAAAAGAGAGATATTGGCAAGGAAAAGCTGTCTTGTACCATTGCATTTTTCTCCCAAACGAAGGACACTAGAAAGAAAATTTTAAAGCCTCCTGTTAGGCCATCATCTACACGACATAGCCCTGAATTTTCCAATGCGCAGCTCTTTGCAAAAGAGAGATATTGGCAAGGAAAAGCTGTCTTGTACCTTTGCATTTTTCTCCCAAACGAAGGACACTAGAATTAAAATTTTAAAGCCTCCTGTTAGGCCATCATCTACACGACATAGCCCTGAATTTTCCAATGCACAGCTCTTTGCAAAAGAGAGATATTGGCAAGGAAAAGCTGTCTTGTACCTTTGCATTTTTCTCCCAAACGAAGGTCACTAGAAAGAAAATTTTAAAGCCTCCTGTTAGGCCATCATCTACACGACATAGCCCTGAATTTTCCAATGCGCAGCTCTTTGCAAAAGAGAGATATTGGCAAGGAAAAGCTGTCTTGTACCTTTGCATTTTTCTCCCAAACGAAGGTCACTAGAAAGAAAATTTTAAAGCCTCCTGTTAGGCCATCATCTACACGACATAGCCCTGAATTTTCCAATGCGCAGCTCTTTGCAAAAGAGAGATATTGGCAAGGAAAAGCTGTCTTGTACCTTTGCATTTTTCTCCCAAACGAAGGACACTAGAATTAAAATTTTAAAGCCTCCTGTTAGGCCATCATCTACACGACATAGCCCTGAATTTTCCAATGCGTAGCTCTTTGCAAAAGAGAGATATTGGCAAGGAAAAGCTGTCTTGTACCTTTGCATTTTTCTCCCAAACGAAGGACACTAGAATTAAAATTGTAAAGCCTCCTGTTAGGCCATCATCTACACGACATAGCCCTGAATTTTCCAATGCGTAGCTCTTTGCAAAAGAGAGATATTGGCAAGGAAAAGCTGTCTTGTACCTTTGCATTTTTCTCCCAAACGAAGGTCACTAGAAAGAAAATTTTAAAGCCTCTTGTTAGGCCATCATCTACACGACATAGCCCTGAATTTTTTACAATGCGTAGCTCTTTGCAAAAGAGAGATATTGGCAAGGAAAAGCTGTCTTGTACCTTTGCATTTTTCTGCCAAACGAAGGACACTAGAAAGAAAATTTTAAAGCCTCCTGTTAGGCCATCATCTACACGACATAGCCCTGAATTTTCCAATGCGCAGCTCTTTGCAAAAGAGAGATATTGGCAAGGAAAAGCTGTCTTGTACCTTTGCATTTTTCTCCCAAACGAAGGACACTAGAATTAAAATTTTAAAGCCTCCTGTTAGGCCATCATCTACACGACATAGCCCTGAATTTTCCAATGCGCAGCTCTTTGCAAAAGAGAGATATTGGCAAGGAAAAGCTGTCTTGTACCTTTGCATTTTTCTCCCAAACGAAGGTCACTAGAAAGAAAATTTTAAAGCCTCCTGTTAGGCCATCATCTACACGACATAGCCCTGAATTTTCCAATGCGCAGCTCTTTGCAAAAGAGAGATATTGGCAAGGAAAAGCTGTCTTGTACCTTTGCATTTTTCTCCCAAACGAAGGTCACTAGAAAGAAAATTTTAAAGCCTCCTGTTAGGCCATCATCTACACGACATAGCCCTGAATTTTCCAATGCGCAGCTCTTTGCAAAAGAGAGATATTGGCAAGGAAAAGCTGTCTTGTACCTTTGCATTTTTCTCCCAAACGAAGGACACTAGAATTAAAATTGTAAAGCCTCCTGTTAGGCCATCATCTACACGACATAGCCCTGAATTTTCCAATGCGTAGCTCTTTGCAAAAGAGAGATATTGGCAAGGAAAAGCTGTCTTGTACCTTTGCATTTTTCTCCCAAACGAAGGTCACTAGAAAGAAAATTTTAAAGCCTCTTGTTAGGCCATCATCTACACGACATAGCCCTGAATTTTCCAATGCGTAGCTCTTTGCAAAAGAGAGATATTGGCAAGGAAAAGCTGTCTTGTACCTTTGCATTTTTCTCCCAAACGAAGGACACTAGAAAGAAAATTTTAAAGCCTCCTGTTAGGCCATCATCTACACGAAATAGCCCTGAATTTACCAATGCGCAGCTCTTTGCAAAAGAGAGATATTGGCAAGGAAAAGCTGTCTTGTACCATTGCATTTTTCTCCCAAACGAAGGACACTAGAAAGAAAATTTTAAAGCCTCCTGTTAGGCCATCATCTACACGACATAGCCCTGAATTTTCCAATGCGCAGCTCTTTGCAAAAGAGAGATATTGGCAAGGAAAAGCTGTCTTGTATCTTTGCATTTTTCTCCCAAACGAAGGTCACTAGAAAGAAAATTTTAAAGCCTCCTGTTAGGCCATCATCTACACGACATAGCCCTGAATTTTCCAACGCGTAGCTCTTTGCAAAAGAGAGATATTGGCAAGGAAAAGCTGTCTTGTACCATTGCATTTTTCTCCCAAACGAAGGTCACTAGAAAGAAAATTTTAAAGCCTCCTGTTAGGCCATCATCTACACGACATAGCCCTGAATTTTCCAACGCGTAGCTCTTTGCAAAAGAGAGATATTGGCAAGGAAAAGCTGTCTTGTACCATTGCATTTTTCTCCCAAACGAAGGACACTAGAAAGAAAATTTTAAAGCCTCCTGTTAGGCCATCATCTACACGACATAGCCCTGAATTTTCCAATGCGCAGCTCTTTGCAAAAGAGAGATATTGGCAAGGAAAAGCTGTCTTGTACCTTTGCATTTTTCTCCCAAACGAAGGACACTAGAATTAAAATTTTAAAGCCTCCTGTTAGGCCATCATCTACACGACATAGCCCTGAATTTTCCAATGCGTAGCTCTTTGCAAAAGAGAGATATTGGCAAGGAAAAGCTGTCTTGTACCTTTGCATTTTTCTCCCAAACGAAGGAAACTAGAAAGAAAATTTTAAAGCCTCCTGTTAGGCCATCATCTACACGACATAGCCCTGAATTTTCCAATGCGCAGCTCTTTGCAAAAGAGAGATATTGGCAAGGAAAAGCTGTCTTGTACCATTGCATTTTTCTCCCAAACGAAGGACACTAGAAAGAAAATTTTAAAGCCTCCTGTTAGGCCATCATCTACACGACATAGCCCTGAATTTTCCAATGCGCAGCTCTTTGCAAAAGAGAGATATTGGCAAGGAAAAGCTGTCTTGTACCTTTGCATTTTTCTCCAAAACGAAGGACACTAGAATTAAAATTTTAAAGCCTCCTGTTAGGCCATCATCTACACGACATAGCCCTGAATTTTCCAATGCGCAGCTCTTTGCAAAAGAGAGATATTGGCAAGGAAAAGCTGTCTTGTACCTTTGCATTTTTCTCCCAAACGAAGGTCACTAGAAAGAAAATTTTAAAGCCTCCTGTTAGGCCATCATCTACACGACATAGCCCTGAATTTTCCAATGCGCAGCTCTTTGCAAAAGAGAGATATTGGCAAGGAAAAGCTGTCTTGTACCTTTGCATTTTTCTCCCAAACGAAGGACACTAGAATTAAAATTTTAAAGCCTCCTGTTAGGCCATCATCTACACGACATAGCCCTGAATTTTCCAATGCGCAGCTCTTTGCAAAAGAGAGATATTGGCAAGGAAAAGCTGTCTTGTACCTTTGCATTTTTCTCCCAAACGAAGGTCACTAGAAAGAAAATTTTAAAGCCTCCTGTTAGGCCATCATCTACACGACATAGCCCTGAATTTTCCAATGCGCAGCTCTTTGCAAAAGAGAGATATTGGCAAGGAAAAGCTGTCTTGTACCTTTGCATTTTTCTCCCAAACGAAGGTCACTAGAAAGAAAATTTTAAAGCCTCCTGTTAGGCCATCATCTACACGACATAGCCCTGAATTTTCCAATGCGCAGCTCTTTGCAAAAGAGAGATATTGGCAAGGAAAAGCTGTCTTGTACCTTTGCATTTTTCTCCCAAACGAAGGACACTAGAATTAAAATTTTAAAGCCTCCTGTTAGGCCATCATCTACACGACATAGCCCTGAATTTTCCAATGCGCAGCTCTTTGCAAAAGAGAGATATTGGCAAGGAAAAGCTGTCTTGTACCTTTGCATTTTTCTCCCAAACGAAGGTCACTAGAAAGAAAATTTTAAAGCCTCCTGTTAGGCCATCATCTACACGACATAGCCCTGAATTTTCCAATGCGCATCTCTTTGCAAAAGAGAGATATTGGCAAGGAAAAGCTGTCTTGTACCTTTGCATTTTTCTCCCAAACGAAGGTCACTAGAAAGAAAATTTTAAAGCCTCCTGTTAGGCCATCATCTACACGACATAGCCCTGAATTTTCCAATGCGCAGCTCTTTGCAAAAGAGAGATATTGGCAAGGAAAAGCTGTCTTGTACCTTTGCATTTTTCTCCCAAACGAAGGACACTAGAATTAAAATTTTAAAGCCTCCTGTTAGGCCATCATCTACACGACATAGCCCTGAATTTTCCAATGCGTAGCTCTTTGCAAAAGAGAGATATTGGCAAGGAAAAGCTGTCTTGTACCTTTGCATTTTTCTCCCAAACGAAGGACACTAGAATTAAAATTGTAAAGCCTCCTGTTAGGCCATCATCTACACGACATAGCCCTGAATTTTCCAATGCGTAGCTCTTTGCAAAAGAGAGATATTGGCAAGGAAAAGCTGTCTTGTACCTTTGCATTTTTCTCCCAAACGAAGGTCACTAGAAAGAAAATTTTAAAGCCTCTTGTTAGGCCATCATCTACACGACATAGCCCTGAATTTTCCAATGCGTAGCTCTTTGCAAAAGAGAGATATTGGCAAGGAAAAGCTGTCTTGTACCTTTGCATTTTTCTCCCAAACGAAGGACACTAGAAAGAAAATTTTAAAGCCTCCTGTTAGGCCATCATCTACACGAAATAGCCCTGAATTTACCAATGCGCAGCTCTTTGCAAAAGAGAGATATTGGCAAGGAAAAGCTGTCTTGTACCATTGCATTTTTCTCCCAAACGAAGGACACTAGAAAGAAAATTTTAAAGCCTCCTGTTAGGCCATCATCTACACGACATAGCCCTGAATTTTCCAATGCGCAGCTCTTTGCAAAAGAGAGATATTGGCAAGGAAAAGCTGTCTTGTATCTTTGCATTTTTCTCCCAAACGAAGGTCACTAGAAAGAAAATTTTAAAGCCTCCTGTTAGGCCATCATCTACACGACATAGCCCTGAATTTTCCAACGCGTAGCTCTTTGCAAAAGAGAGATATTGGCAAGGAAAAGCTGTCTTGTACCATTGCATTTTTCTCCCAAACGAAGGTCACTAGAAAGAAAATTTTAAAGCCTCCTGTTAGGCCATCATCTACACGACATAGCCCTGAATTTTCCAACGCGTAGCTCTTTGCAAAAGAGAGATATTGGCAAGGAAAAGCTGTCTTGTACCATTGCATTTTTCTCCCAAACGAAGGACACTAGAAAGAAAATTTTAAAGCCTCCTGTTAGGCCATCATCTACACGACATAGCCCTGAATTTTCCAATGCGCAGCTCTTTGCAAAAGAGAGATATTGGCAAGGAAAAGCTGTCTTGTACCTTTGCATTTTTCTCCCAAACGAAGGACACTAGAATTAAAATTTTAAAGCCTCCTGTTAGGCCATCATCTACACGACATAGCCCTGAATTTTCCAATGCGTAGCTCTTTGCAAAAGAGAGATATTGGCAAGGAAAAGCTGTCTTGTACCTTTGCATTTTTCTCCCAAACGAAGGAAACTAGAAAGAAAATTTTAAAGCCTCCTGTTAGGCCATCATCTACACGACATAGCCCTGAATTTTCCAATGCGCAGCTCTTTGCAAAAGAGAGATATTGGCAAGGAAAAGCTGTCTTGTACCATTGCATTTTTCTCCCAAACGAAGGACACTAGAAAGAAAATTTTAAAGCCTCCTGTTAGGCCATCATCTACACGACATAGCCCTGAATTTTCCAATGCGCAGCTCTTTGCAAAAGAGAGATATTGGCAAGGAAAAGCTGTCTTGTACCTTTGCATTTTTCTCCAAAACGAAGGACACTAGAATTAAAATTTTAAAGCCTCCTGTTAGGCCATCATCTACACGACATAGCCCTGAATTTTCCAATGCGCAGCTCTTTGCAAAAGAGAGATATTGGCAAGGAAAAGCTGTCTTGTACCTTTGCATTTTTCTCCCAAACGAAGGTCACTAGAAAGAAAATTTTAAAGCCTCCTGTTAGGCCATCATCTACACGACATAGCCCTGAATTTTCCAATGCGCAGCTCTTTGCAAAAGAGAGATATTGGCAAGGAAAAGCTGTCTTGTACCTTTGCATTTTTCTCCCAAACGAAGGACACTAGAATTAAAATTTTAAAGCCTCCTGTTAGGCCATCATCTACACGACATAGCCCTGAATTTTCCAATGCGCAGCTCTTTGCAAAAGAGAGATATTGGCAAGGAAAAGCTGTCTTGTACCTTTGCATTTTTCTCCCAAACGAAGGTCACTAGAAAGAAAATTTTAAAGCCTCCTGTTAGGCCATCATCTACACGACATAGCCCTGAATTTTCCAATGCGTAGCTCTTTGCAAAAGAGAGATATTGGCAAGGAAAAGCTGTTTTGTACCTTTGCATTTTTCTCCCAAACGAAGGACACTAGAAAGAAAATTTTAAAGCCTCCTGTTAGGCCATCATCTACACGACATAGCCCTGAATTTTCCAATGCGCAGCTCTTTGCAAACGAGAGATATTTGGCAAGGAAAAGCTGTCTTGTACCTTTGCATTTTTCTCCCAAACGAAGGACACTAGAAAGAAAATTTTAAAGCCTCCTGTTAGGCCATCATCTACACGACATAGCCCTGAATTTTCCAATGCGCAGCTCTTTGCAAAAGAGAGATATTGGCAAGGAAAAGCTGTCTTGTACCTTTGCATTTTTCTCCCAAACGAAGGTCACTAGAAAGAAAATTTTAAAGCCTCCTGTTAGGCCATCATCTACACGACATAGCCCTTAATTTTCCAATGCGTAGCTCTTTGCAAAATAGAGATATTGGCAAGGAAAAGCTGTCTTGTACCTTTGCATTTTTTTCCCAAACGAAGGTCACTAGAAAGAACATTTTAAAGCCTCCTGTTAGGCCATCATCTACACGACATAGCCCTGAATTTTCCAATGCGTAGCTCTTTGCAAAAGAGAGATATTGGCAAGGAAAAGCTGTCTTGTACCTTTGCATTTTTCTCCCAAACGAAGGACACTAGAAAGAAAATTTTAAAGCCTCCTGTTAGACCATCATCTACACGGCATAGCCATGATTTTTCCAATGCGCAGCTCTTTGCAAAAGAGAGATATTGGCAAGGAAAAGCTGTCTTGTACCTTTGCATTTTTCTCCCAAACGAAGGACACTAGAATTAAAATTTTAAAGCCTCCTGTTAGGCCATCATCTACACGACATAGCCCTGAATTTTCCAATGCGCAGCTCTTTGCAAAAGAGAGATATTGGCAAGGAAAAGCTGTCTTGTACCTTTGCATTTTTCTCCCAAACGAAGGTCACTAGAAAGAAAATTTTAAAGCCTCCTGTTAGGCCATCATCTACACGACATAGCCCTGAATTTTCCAATGCGTAGCTCTTTGCAAAAGAGAGATATTGGCAAGGAAAAGCTGTCTTGTACCTTTGCATTTTTCTCCCAAACGAAGGACACTAGAAAGAAAATTTTAAAGCCTCCTGTTAGGCCATCATCTACACGACATAGCCCTGAATTTTCCAATGCGCAGCTCTTTGCAAAAGAGAGATATTGGCAAGGAAAAGCTGTCTTGTACCTTTGCATTTTTCTCCCAAACGAAGGACACTAGAATGAAAATTTTAAAGCCTCCTGTTAGTGCTTCATCTACACGGCATAGCCCTGAATTTTCCAATGCGTAGCTCTTTGCAAAAGAGAGATATTGGCAAGGAAAAGCTGTCTTGTACCTTTGCATTTTTCTCCCAAACGAAGGACACTAGAATTAAAATTTTAAAGCCTCCTGTTAGTGCTTCATCTACACGGCATAGCCCTGAATTTTCCAATGCGTAGCTCTTTGCAAAAGAGAGATATTGGCAAGGAAAAGCTGTCTTGTACCTTTGCATTTTTCTCCCAAACGAAGGACACTAGAATTAAAATTTTAAAGCCTCCTGTTAGGCCATCATCTACACGACATAGCCCTGAATTTTCCAATGCGCAGCTCTTTGCAAAAGAGAGATATTGGCAAGGAAAAGCTGTCTTGTACCTTTGCATTTTTCTCCCAAACGAAGGTCACTAGAAAGAAAATTTTAAAGCCTCCTGTTAGGACATCATCTACACGACATAGCCCTTAATTTTCCAATGCGTAGCTCTTTGCAAAAGAGAGATATTGGCAAGGAAAAGCTGTCTTGTACCTTTGCATTTTTCTCCCAAACGAAGGACACTAGAAAGAAAATTTTAAAGCCTCCTGTTAGGCCATCATCTACACGACATAGCCCTGAATTTTCCAATGCGCAGCTCTTTGCAAAAGAGAGATATTGGCAAGGAAAAGCTGTCTTGTACCTTTGCATTTTTCTCCCAAACGAAGGACACTAGAATTAAAATTTTAAAGCCTCCTGTTAGGCCATCATCTACACGACATAGCCCTGAATTTTCCAATGCGCAGCTCTTTGCAAAAGAGAGATATTGGCAAGGAAAAGCTGTCTTGTACCTTTGCATTTTTCTCCCAAACGAAGGACATTAGAATTAAAATTTTAAAGCCTCCTGTTAGGCCATCATCTACACGACATAGCCCTGAATTTTATAATGCGCAGCTCTTTGCAAAAGAGAGATATTGGCAAGGAAAAGCTGTCTTGTACCATTGCATTTTTCTCCCAAACGAAGGACACTAGAAAGAAAATGTTAAAGCCTCCTCTTAGACCATCATCTACACGGCATAGCCATGAATTTTCCAATGCGCAGCTCTTTGCAAAAGAGAGATATTGGCAAGGAAAAGCTGTCTTGTACCTTTGCATTTTTCTCCCAAACGAAGGACACTAGAATTATAATTTTAAAGCCTCCTGTTAGTGCTTCATCTACACGGCATAGCCCTGAATTTTCCAATGCGTAGCTCTTTGCAAAAGAGAGATATTGGCAAGGAAAAGCTGTCTTGTACCTTTGCATTATTCTCCCAAACGAAGGACACTAGAATTAAAATTTTAAAGCCTCCTGTTAGGCCATCATCTACACGACATAGCCCTGAATTTTCCAATGCGCAGCTCTTTGCAAAAGAGAGATATTGGCAAGGAAAAGCTGTCTTGTACCTTTGCATTTTTCTCCCAAACGAAGGTAACTAGAAAGAAAATTATAAAGCCTCCTGTTAGGCCATCATCTACACGGCATAGCCCTGAATTTTCAAATGCGTAGCTCTTTGCAAAAGAGAGATATTGGCAAGGAAAAGCTGTCTTGTACCTTTGCATTTTTCTCCCAAACGAAGGACACTAGAAAGAAAATTTTAAAGCCTCCTGTTAGGCCATCATCTACACGACATAGCCCTGAATATTCCAATGCGCAGCTCTTTGCAAAAGAGAGATATTGGCAAGGAAAAGTTGTCTTGTACCATTGCATTTTTCTAACAAACGAAGCACACTAGAAAGAAAATTTTAAAGCCTCCTGTTAGGCCATCATCTACACGACATAGCCCTGAATTTTCCAATGCGCAGCTCTTTGCAAAAGAGAGATATTGGCAAGGAAAAGCTGTCTTGTACCTTTGCATTTTTCTCCCAAACGAAGGTCACTAGAAAGAAAATTTTAAAGCCTCCCGTTAGGCCATCATCTACACGACATAGCCCTGAATTTTCCAATGCGTAGCTCTTTGCAAAATAGAGATATTGGCAAGGAAAAGCTGTCTTGTACCTTTGCATTTTTCTCCCAAACGAAGGACACTAGAATTAAAATTTTAAAACCTCCTGTTAGGCCATCATCTACACGACATAGCCCTGAATTTTCCAATGCGCAGCTCTTTGCAAAAGAGAGATATTAGCAAGGAAAAGCTGTCTTGTACCTTTGCATTTTTCTCCCAAACGAAGGACACTAGAATTAAAATTTTAAAGCCTCCTGTTAGGCCATCATCTACACGACATAGCCCTGAATTTTCCAATGCGCAGCTCTTTGCAAAAGAGAGATATTGGCAAGGAAAAGCTGTCTTGTACCTTTGCATTTTTCTCCCAAACGAAGGACACTAGAATTAAAATTTTAAAGCCTCCTGTTAGGCCATCATCTAAACGACATAGCCCTGAATTTTCCAATGCGCAGCTCTTTGCAAAAGAGAGATATTGGCAAGGAAAAGCTGTCTTGTACCATTGCATTTTTCTCCCAAACAAAGGTCACTAGAAAGAAAATTTTAAAGCCTCCTGTTAGGCCATCATCTACACGACATAGCCCTGAATTTTCCAATGCGTAGCTCTTTGCAAAAGAGAGATATTGGCAAGGAAAAGCTGTCTTGTACCTTTGCATTTTTCTCCCAAACGAAGGAAACTAGAAAGAAAATTTTAAAGCCTCCTGTTAGGCCATCATCTACACGACATAGCCCTGAATTTTCCAATGCGCAGCTCTTTGCAAAAGAGAGATATTGGCAAGGAAAAGCTGTCTTGTACCATTGCATTTTTCTCCCAAACGAAGGACACTAGAAAGAAAATTTTAAAGCCTCCTGTTAGGCCATCATCTACACGACATAGCCCTGAATTTTCCAATGCGCAGCTCTTTGCAAAAGAGAGATATTGGCAAGGAAAATCTGTCTTGTACCTTTGCATTTTTCTCCCAAACGAAGGACACTAGAAAGAAAATGTTAAAGCCTCCTGTTAGGCCATCATCTACACGACATAGCCCTGAATTTTCCAATGCGTAGCTCTTTGCAAAAGAGAGATATTGGCAAGGAAAAGCTGTCTTGTACCTTTGCATTTTTCTCCCAGACGAAGGACACTAGAATTAAAATTTTAAAGCCTCCTGTTAGGCCATCATCTACACGACATAGCCCTGAATTTTCCAATGCGCAGCTCTTTGCAAAAGAGAGATATTGGCAAGGAAAAGCTGTCTTGTACCTTTGCATTTTTCTCCCAAACGAAGGTCACTAGAAAGAAAATGTTAAAGCATCCTGTTAGGCCATCATCTACACGACATAGCCCTGAATTTTCCAATGCGTAGCTCTTTGCAAAAGAGAGATATTGGCAAGGAAAAGCTGTCTTGTACCTTTGCATTTGTCTCCCAAACGAAGGACACTAGAAAGAAAATTTTAAAGCCTCCTGTTAGGCCATCATCTACACGACATAGCTCTGAATTTTCCAATGCGCAGCTCTTTGCAAAAGAGAGATCTTGGCAAGGAAAAGCTGTCTTGTACCATTGCATTTTTCTCCCAAACGAAGGACACTAGAAAGAAAATTTTAAAGCCTCCTGTTAGGCCATCATCTACACGACATAGCCCTGAATTTTCCAATGCGTAGCTCTTTGCAAAAGAGAGATATTGGCAAGGAAAAGCTGTCTTGTACCTTTGCATTTTTCTCCCAAACGAAGGACACTAGAATTAAAATTTTAAAGCCTCCTGTTAGGCCATCATCTAAACGACATAGCCCTGAATTTTCCAATGCGCAGCTCTTTGCAAAAGAGAGATATTGGCAAGGAAAAGCTGTCTTGTACCATTGCATTTTTCTCCCAAACGAAGGTCACTAGAAAGAAAATTTTAAAGCCTCCTGTTAGGCCATCATCTACACGACATAGCCCTGAATTTTCCAATGCGTAGCTCTTTGCAAAAGAGAGATATTGGCAAGGAAAAGCTGTCTTGTACCTTTGCATTTTTCTCCCAAACGAAGGAAACTAGAAAGAAAATTTTAAAGCCTCCTGTTAGGCCATCATCTACACGACATAGCCCTGAATTTTCCAATGCGCAGCTCTTTGCAAAAGAGAGATATTGGCAAGGAAAATCTGTCTTGTACCTTTGCATTTTTCTCCCAAACGAAGGTCACTAGAAAGAAAATTTTAAAGCCTCCTGTTAGGCCATCATCTACACGACATAGCCCTGAATTTTCCAATCGTAGCTCTTTGCAAAAGAGAGATATTGGCAAGGAAAAGCTGTCTTGTACCTTTGCATTTTTCTCCCAAACGAAGGACACTAGAATTAAAATTTTAAAGCCTCCTGTTAGGCCATCATCTACACGACATAGCCCTGAATTTTCCAATGCGCAGCTCTTTGCAAAAGAGAGATATTGGCAAGGAAAAGCTGTCTTGAACCTTTGCATTTTTCTCCCAAACGAAGGTCACTAGAAAGAAAATGTTAAAGCCTCCTGTTAGGCCATCATCTACACGACATAGCCCTGAATTTTCAAATGCGTAGCTCTTTGCAAAAGAGAGATATTGGCAAGGAAAAGCTGTCTTGTACCTTTGCATTTTTCTCCCAAACCAAGGACACTAGAAAGAAAATTTTAAAGCCTCCTGTTAGGCCATCATCTACACGACATTGCCCTGAATTTTCCAATGCGCAGCTCTTTGCAAAAGAGAGATCTTGGCAAGGAAAAGCTTTCTTGTACCATTGCATTTTTCTCCCAAACGAAGGACACTAGAAAGAAAATTTTAAAGCCTCCTGTTAGGCCATCATCTACACGACATAGCCCTGAATTTTCCAATGCGCAGCTCTTTGCAAAAGAGAGATATTGGCAAGGAAAAGCTGTCTTGTACCTTTGCATTTTTCTCCCAAACGAAGGACACTAGAATTAAAATTTTAAAGCCTCCTGTTAGGCCATCATCTACACGATATAGCCCTGAATTTTCCAATGCGCAGCTCTTTGCAAAAGAGAGATATTGGCAAGGAAAAGCTGTCTTGTACCTTTGCATTTTTCTCCCAAACGAAGGTCACTAGAAAGAAAATTTTAAAGCCTCCTGTTAAGCCATCATCTACACGACATAGCCCTGAATTTTCCAATGCGTAGCTCTTTGCAAAAGAGAGATATTGGCAAGGAAAAGCTATCTTGTACCTTTGCATTTTTCTCCCAAACGAAGGATACTAGAATTAAAATTTTAAAGCCTCCTATTAGGCAATCATCTACACGACATAGCCCTGAATATTCCAATGCGCAGCTCTTTGCAAAAGAGAGATGTTGGCAAGGAAAAGCTGTCTTGTACCTTTGCATTTTTCTCCCAAACGAAGGACACTAGAAAGAAAATTTTAAAGCCTCCTGTTAGGCCATCATCTACACGACATAGCCCTGAATTTTCCAATGCGCAGCTCTTTGCAAAAGAGAGATATTGGCAAGGAAAAGCTGTCTTGTACCTTTGCATTTTTCTCCCAAACGAAGGACAATAGAATGAAAATTTTAAAGCCTCCTGTTAGTGCTTCATCTACACGGCATAGCCCTGAATTTTCCAATGCGTAGCTCTTTGCAAAAGAGAGATATTGGCAAGGAAAAGTTATCTTGCACCTTTGCATTTTTCTCCCAAACGAAGGACACTAGAATTAAAATTGTAAAGCCTCCTGTTAGGCCATCATCTACACGACATAGCCCTGAATTTTCCAATGCGCAGCTCTTTGCAAAAGAGAGATATTGGCAAGGAAAAGCTGTCTTGTACCTTTGCATTTTTCTCCCAAACGAAGGACACTAGAATTAAAATTTTAAAGCCTCCTGTTAGGCCATCATCTACACGATATAGCCCTGAATTTTCCAATGCGCAGCTCTTTGCAAAAGAGAGATATTGGCAAGGAAAAGCTGTCTTGTACCTTTGCATTTTTCTCCCAAACGAAGGACACTAGAATTAAAATTTTAAAGCCTCCTGTTAGGCCATCATCTACACGACATAGCCCTGAATTTTCCAATGCGCAGCTCTTTGCAAAAGAGAGATATTGGCAAGGAAAAGCTGTCTTGAACCTTTGCATTTTTCTCCCAAACGAAGGTCACTAGAAAGAAAATGTTAAAGCCTCCTGTTAGGCCATCATCTACACGACATAGCCCTGAATTTTCAAATGCGTAGCTCTTTGCAAAAGAGAGATATTGGCAAGGAAAAGCTGTCTTGTACCTTTGCATTTTTCTCCCAAACCAAGGACACTAGAAAGAAAATTTTAAAGCCTCCTGTTAGGCCATCATCTACACGACATTGCCCTGAATTTTCCAATGCGCAGCTCTTTGCAAAAGAGAGATCTTGGCAAGGAAAAGCTTTCTTGTACCATTGCATTTTTCTCCCAAACGAAGGACACTAGAAAGAAAATTTTAAAGCCTCCTGTTAGGCCATCATCTACACGACATAGCCCTGAATTTTCCAATGCGCAGCTCTTTGCAAAAGAGAGATATTGGCAAGGAAAAGCTGTCTTGTACCTTTGCATTTTTCTCCCAAACGAAGGACACTAGAATTAAAATTTTAAAGCCTCCTGTTAGGCCATCATCTACACGATATAGCCCTGAATTTTCCAATGCGCAGCTCTTTGCAAAAGAGAGATATTGGCAAGGAAAAGCTGTCTTGTACCTTTGCATTTTTCTCCCAAACGAAGGTCACTAGAAAGAAAATTTTAAAGCCTCCTGTTAAGCCATCATCTACACGACATAGCCCTGAATTTTCCAATGCGTAGCTCTTTGCAAAAGAGAGATATTGGCAAGGAAAAGCTGTCTTGTACCTTTGCATTTTTCTCCCAAACGAAGGACACTAGAAAGAAAATTTTAAAGCCTCCTGTTAGGCCATCATCTACACGACATAGCCCTGAATTTTCCAAAGCGCAGCTCTTTGCAAAAGAGAGATATTGGCAAGGAAAAGCTATCTTGTACCTTTGCATTTTTCTCCCAAACGAAGGATACTAGAATTAAAATTTTAAAGCCTCCTATTAGGCAATCATCTACACGACATAGCCCTGAATATTCCAATGCGCAGCTCTTTGCAAAAGAGAGATGTTGGCAAGGAAAAGCTGTCTTGTACCTTTGCATTTTTCTCCCAAACGAAGGACACTAGAAAGAAAATTTTAAAGCCTCCTGTTAGGCCATCATCTACACGACATAGCCCTGAATTTTCCAATGCGCAGCTCTTTGCAAAAGAGAGATATTGGCAAGGAAAAGCTGTCTTGTACCTTTGCATTTTTCTCCCAAACGAAGGACAATAGAATGAAAATTTTAAAGCCTCCTGTTAGTGCTTCATCTACACGGCATAGCCCTGAATTTTCCAATGCGTAGCTCTTTGCAAAAGAGAGATATTGGCAAGGAAAAGTTATCTTGCACCTTTGCATTTTTCTCCCAAACGAAGGACACTAGAATTAAAATTGTAAAGCCTCCTGTTAGGCCATCATCTACACGACATAGCCCTGAATTTTCCAATGCGCAGCTCTTTGCAAAAGAGAGATATTGGCAAGGAAAAGCTGTCTTGTACCTTTGCATTTTTCTCCCAAACGAAGGACACTAGAATTAAAATTTTAAAGCCTCCTGTTAGGCCATCATCTACACGATATAGCCCTGAATTTTCCAATGCGCAGCTCTTTGCAAAAGAGAGATATTGGCAAGGAAAAGCTGTCTTGTACCTTTGCATTTTTCTCCCAAACGAAGGTCACTAGAAAGAAAATTTTAAAGCCTCCTGTTAAGCCATCATCTACACGACATAGCCCTGAATTTTCCAATGCGTAGCTCTTTGCAAAAGAGAGATATTGGCAAGGAAAAGCTGTCTTGTACCTATGCATTTTTCTCCCAAACGAAGGACACTAGAAAGAAAATTTTAAAGCCTCCTGTTAGGCCATCATCTACACGACATAGCCCTGAATTTTCCAATGCGCAGCTCTTTGCAAACGAGAGATATTGGCAAGGAAAAGCTGTCTTGTACCTTTGCATTTTTCTCCCAAACGAAGGACACTAGAAAGAAAATTTTAAAGCCTCCTGTTAGACCATCATCTACACGACATAGCCCTGAATTTTCCAAAGCGCAGCTCTTTGCAAAAGAGAGATATTGGCAAGGAAAAGCTGTCTTGTACCATTGCATTTTTCTCCCAAACGAAGGACACTAGAAAGAAAATGTTAAAGCCTCCTGTTAGACCATCATCTACACGGCATAGCCATGAATTTTCAAATGCGCAGCTCTTTGCAAAAGAGAGATATTGGCAAGGAAAAGCTGTCTTGTACCTTTGCATTTTTCTCGCAAACGAAGGACACTAGAAAGAAAATTTTAAAGCCTCCTGTTAGGCCATCATCTACACGACATAGCCCTGAATTTTCCAATGCGTAGCTCTTTGCAAAAGAGAGATATTGGCAAGGAAAAGTTATCTTGCACCTTTGCATTTTTCTCCCAAACGAAGGACACTCTAATTAAAATTTTAAAGCCTCCTGTTAGGCCATCATCTACACGACATAGCCCTGAATTTTCCAATGCGCAGCTCTTTGCAAAAGAGAGATATTGGCAAGGAAAAGCTGTCTTGTACCTTTGCATTTTTCTCCCAAACGAAGGACACTAGAATTAAAATTTTAAAGCCTCCTGTTAGGCCATCATCTACACGATATAGCCCTGAATTTTCCAATGCGCAGCTCTTTGCAAAAGAGAGATATTGGCAAGGAAAAGCTGTCTTGTACCTTTGCATTTTTCTCCCAAACGAAGGTCACTAGAAAGAAAATTTTAAAGCCTCCTGTTAAGCCATCATCTACACGACATAGCCCTGAATTTTCCAATGCATAGCTCTTTGCAAAAGAGAGATATTGGCAAGGAAAAGCTGTCTTGTACCTTTGCATTTTTCTCCCAAACGAAGGACACTAGAAAGAAAATTTTAAAGCCTCCTGTTAGGCCATCATCTACACGACATAGCCCTGAATTTTCCAATGCGCAGCTCTTTGCAAACGAGAGATATTGGCAAGGAAAAGCTGTCTTGTACCTTTGCATTTTTCTACCAAACGAAGGACACTAGAAAGAAAATTTTAAAGCCTCCTGTTAGGCCATCATCTACACGACATAGCCCTGAATTTTCCAAAGCGCAGCTCTTTGCAAAAGAGATATATTGGCAAGGAAAAGCTGTCTTGTACCATTGCATTTTTCTCCCAAACGAAGGACACTAGAAAGAAAATTTTAAAGCCTCCTGTTAGACCATCATCTACACGGCATAGCCATGAATTTTCCAATGCGCAGCTCTTTGCAAAAGAGAGATATTGGCAAGGAAAAGCTGTCTTGTACCTTTGCATTTTTCTCCCAAACGAAGGACACTAGAAAGAAAATTTTAAAGCCTCCTGTTAGGCCATCATCTACACAACATAGCCCTGAATTTTCCAATGCGTAGCTCTTTGCAAAAGAGAGATATTGGCAAGGAAAAGTTATCTTGCACCTTTGCATTTTTCTCCCAAATGAAGGACACTAGAATTAAAATTTTAAAGCCTCCTGTTAGGCCATCATCTACACGACATAGCCCTGAATTTTCCAATGCGCAGCTCTTTGCAAAAGAGAGATATTGGCAAGGAAAAGCTGTCTTGTACCTTTGCATTTTTCTCCCAAACGAAGGACACTAGAATTAAAATTTTAAAGCCTCCTGTTAGGCCATCATCTACACGATATAGCCCTGAATTTTCCAATGCGCAGCTCTTTGCAAAAGAGAGATATTGGCAAGGAAAAGCTGTCTTGTACCTTTGCATTTTTCTCCCAAACGAAGGTCACTAGAAAGAAAATTTTAAAGCCTCCTGTTAAGCCATCATCTACACGACATAGCCCTGAATTTTCCAATGCGTAGCTCTTTGCAAAAGAGAGATATTGGCAAGGAAAAGCTGTCTTGTACCTTTGCATTTTTCTCCCAAACGAAGGACACTAGAAAGAAAATTTTAAAGCCTCCTGTTAGGCCATCATCTACACGACATAGCCCTGAATTTTCCAATGCGCAGCTCTTTGCAAACGAGAGATATTGGCAAGGAAAAGCTATCTTGTACCTTTGCATTTTCTCCCAAACGAAGGACACTAGAAAGAAAATTTTAAAGCCTCCTGTTAGGCCATCATCTACACGACATAGCCCTGAATTTTCCAAAGCGCAGCTCTTTGCAAAAGAGAGATATTGGCAAGGAAAAGCTGTCTTGTACCATTGCATTTTTCTCCCAAACGAAGGACACTAGAAAGAAAATTTTAAAGCCTCCTGTTAGACCATCATCTACACGGCATAGCCATGAATTTTCCAATGCGCAGCTCTTTGCAAAAGAGAGATATTGGCAAGGAAAAGCTGTCTTGTACCTTTGCATTTTTCTCCCAAACGAAGGACACTAGAATTAAAATTTTAAAGCCTCCTGTTAGGCCATCATCTACACGATATAGCCCTGAATTTTCCAATGCGCAGCTCTTTGCAAAAGAGAGATATTGGCAAGGAAAAGCTGTCTTGTACCTTTGCATTTTTCTGCCAAACGAAGGTCACTAGAAAGAAAATTTTAAAGCCTCCTGTTAAGCCATCATCTACACGACATAGCCCTGAATTTTCCAATGCGTAGCTCTTTGCAAAAGAGAGATATTGGCAAGGAAAAGCTGTCTTGTACCTTTGCATTTTTCTCCCAAACGAAGGACACTAGAAAGAAAATTTTAAAGCCTCCTGTTAGGCCATCATCTACACGACATAGCCCTGAATTTTCCAATGCGTAGCTCTTTGCAAAAGAGAGATATTGGCAAGGAAAAGCTGTCTTGTACCTTTGCATTTTTCTCCCAAACGAAGGACACTAGAATTAAAATTTTAAAGCCTCCTGTTAGGCCATCATCTAAACGACATAGCCCTGAATTTTCCAATGCGCAGCTCTTTGCAAAAGAGAGATATTGGCAAGGAAAAGCTGTCTTGTACCATTGCATTTTTCTCCCAAACGAAGGTCACTAGAAAGAAAATTTTAAAGCCTCCTGTTAGGCCATCATCTACACGACATAGCCCTGAATTTTCCAATCGTAGCTCTTTGCAAAAGAGAGATATTGGCAAGGAAAAGCTGTCTTGTACCTTTGCATTTTTCTCCCAAACGAAGGACACTAGAATTAAAATTTTAAAGCCTCCTGTTAGGCCATCATCTACACGACATAGCCCTGAATTTTCCAATGCGCAGCTCTTTGCAAAAGAGAGATATTGGCAAGGAAAAGCTGTCTTGAACCTTTGCATTTTTCTCCCAAACGAAGGTCACTAGAAAGAAAATGTTAAAGCCTCCTGTTAGGCCATCATCTACACGACATAGCCCTGAATTTTCAAATGCGTAGCTCTTTGCAAAAGAGAGATATTGGCAAGGAAAAGCTGTCCTGTACCTTTGCATTTTTCTCCCAAACCAAGGACACTAGAAAGAAAATTTTAAAGCCTCCTGTTAGGCCATCATCTACACGACATTGCCCTGAATTTTCCAATGCGCAGCTCTTTGCAAAAGAGAGATCTTGGCAAGGAAAAGCTTTCTTGTACCATTGCATTTTTCTCCCAAACGAAGGACACTAGAAAGAAAATTTTAAAGCCTCCTGTTAGGCCATCATCTACACGACATAGCCCTGAATTTTCCAATGCGCAGCTCTTTGCAAAAGAGAGATATTGGCAAGGAAAAGCTGTCTTGTACCTTTGCATTTTTCTCCCAAACGAAGGACACTAGAATTAAAATTTTAAAGCCTCCTGTTAGGCCATCATCTACACGATATAGCCCTGAATTTTCCAATGCGCAGCTCTTTGCAAAAGAGAGATATTGGCAAGGAAAAGCTGTCTTGTACCTTTGCATTTTTCTCCCAAACGAAGGTCACTAGAAAGAAAATTTTAAAGCCTCCTGTTAAGCCATCATCTACACGACATAGCCCTGAATTTTCCAATGCGTAGCTCTTTGCAAAAGAGAGATATTGGCAAGGAAAAGCTGTCTTGTACCTTTGCATTTTTCTCCCAAACGAAGGACACTAGAAAGAAAATTTTAAAGCCTCCTGTTAGGCCATCATCTACACGACATAGCCCTGAATTTTCCAAAGCGCAGCTCTTTGCAAAAGAGAGATATTGGCAAGGAAAAGCTGTCTTGTACCATTGCATTTTTCTCCCAAACGAAGGACACTAGAAAGAAAATTTTAAAGCCTCCTGTTAGACCATCATCTACACGGCATAGCCATGAATTTTCCAATGCGCAGCTCTTTGCAAAAGAGAGATATTGGCAAGGAAAAGCTATCTTGTACCTTTGCATTTTTCTCCCAAACGAAGGACACTAGAATTAAAATTTTAAAGCCTCCTGTTAGGCCATCATCTACACGACATAGCCCTGAATATTCCAATGCGCAGCTCTTTGCAAAAGAGAGATATTGGCAAGGAAAAGCTGTCTTGTACCTTTGCATTTTTCTACCAAACGAAGGTCACTAGAAAGAAAATTTTAAAGTCTCCTGTTAGGCCATCATCTACACGACATAGCCCTGAATTTTCCAATGCGTAGCTCTTTGCAAAAGAGAGATATTGGCAAGGAAAAGCTATCTTGTACCTTTGCATTTTTCTCCCAAACGAAGGACACTAGAATTAAAATTTTAAAGCCTCCTGTTAGGCAATTATCTACACGACATAGCCCTGAATATTCCAATGCGCAGCTCTTTGCAAAAGAGAGATATTGGCAAGGAAAAGCTGTCTTGTACCTTTGCATTTTTCTCCCAAACGAAGGACACTAGAAAGAAAATTTTAAAGCCTCCTGTTAGGCCATCATCTACACGACATAGCCCTGAATTTTCCAATGCGCAGCTCTTTGCAAAAGAGAGATATTGGCAAGGAAAAGCTGTCTTGTACCTTTGCATTTTTCTCCCAAACGAAGGACACTAGAATGAAAATTATAAAGCCTCCTGTTAGTGCTTCATCTACACGGCATAGCCCTGAATTTTCCAATGCGTAGCTCTTTGCAAAAGAGAGATATTGGCAAGGAAAAGTTATCTTGCACCTTTGCATTTTTCTCCCAAACGAAGGACACTAGAATTAAAATTGTAAAGCCTCCTGTTAGGCCATCATCTACACGACATAGCCCTGAATTTTCCAATGCGCAGCTCTTTGCAAAAGAGAGATATTGGCAAGGAAAAGCTGTCTTGTACCTTTGCATTTTTCTCCCAAACGAAGGACACTAGAATTAAAATTTTAAAGCCTCCTGTTAGGCCATCATCTACACGATATAGCCCTGAATTTTCCAATGCGCAGCTCTTTGCAAAAGAGAGATATTGGCAAGGAAAAGCTGTCTTGTACCTTTGCATTTTTCTCCCAAACGAAGGTCACTAGAAAGAAAATTTTAAAGCCTCCTGTTAAGCCATCATCTACACGACATAGCCCTGAATTTTCCAATGCGTAGCTCTTTGCAAAAGAGAGATATTGGCAAGGAAAAGCTGTCTTGTACCTTTGCATTTTTCTCCCAAACGAAGGACACTAGAAAGAAAATTTTAAAGCCTCCTGTTAGGCCATCATCTACACGACATAGCCCTGAATTTTCCAATGCGCAGCTCTTTGCAAACGAGAGATATTGGCAAGGAAAAGCTGTCTTGTACCTTTGCATTTTTCTCCCAAACGAAGGACACTAGAAAGAAAATTTTAAAGCCTCCTGTTAGACCATCATCTACACGACATAGCCCTGAATTTTCCAAAGCGCAGCTCTTTGCAAAAGAGAGATATTGGCAAGGAAAAGCTGTCTTGTACCATTGCATTTTTCTCCCAAACGAAGGACACTAGAAAGAAAATTTTAAAGCCTCCTGTTAGACCATCATCTACACGGCATAGCCATGAATTTTCCAATGCGCAGCTCTTTGCAAAAGAGAGATATTGGCAAGGAAAAGCTGTCTTGTACCTTTGCATTTTTCTCCCAAACGAAGGACACTAGAAAGAAAATTTTAAAGCCTCCTGTTAGGCCATCATCTACACGACATAGCCCTGAATTTTCCAATGCGTAGCTCTTTGCAAACGAGAGATATTGGCAAGGAAAAGCTGTCTTGTACCATTGCATTTTTCTCCCAAACGAAGGACACTAGAAAGAAAATTTTAAAGCCTCCTGTTAGACCATCATCTACACGGCATAGCCATGAATTTTCCAATGCGCAGCTCTTTGCAAAAGAGAGATATTGGCAAGGAAAAGCTGTCTTGTACCTTTGCATTTTTCTCCCAAACGAAGGACACTAGAAAGAAAATTTTAAAGCCTCCTGTTAGGCCATCATCTACACGATATAGCCCTGAATTTTCCAATGCGCAGCTCTTTGCAAAAGAGAGATATTGGCAAGGAAAAGCTGTCTTGTACCTTTGCATTTTTCTCCCAAACGAAGGTCACTAGAAAGAAAATTTTAAAGCCTCCTGTTAAGCCATCATCTACACGACATAGCCCTGAATTTTCCAATGCGTAGCTCTTTGCAAAAGAGAGATATTGGCAAGGAAAAGCTGTCTTGTACCTTTGCATTTTTCTCCCAAACGAAGGACACTAGAAAGAAAATTTTAAAGCCTCCTGTTAGGCCATCATCTACACGACATAGCCCTGAATTTTCCAATGCGCAGCTCTTTGCAAACGAGAGATATTGGCAAGGAAAAGCTGTCTTGTACCTTTGCATTTTTCTCCCAAACGAAGGACACTAGAAAGAAAATTTTAAAGCCTCCTGTTAGACCATCATCTACACGACATAGCCCTGAATTTTCCAAAGCGCAGCTCTTTGCAAAAGAGAGATATTGGCAAGGAAAAGCTGTCTTGTACCATTGCATTTTTCTCCCAAACGAAGGACACTAGAAAGAAAATTTTAAAGCCTCCTGTTAGACCATCATCTACACGGCATAGCCATGAATTTTCCAATGCGCAGCTCTTTGCAAAAGAGAGATATTGGCAAGGAAAAGCTGTCTTGTACCTTTGCATTTTTCTCCCAAACGAAGGACACTAGAAAGAAAATTTTAAAGCCTCCTGTTAGGCCATCATCTACACGACATAGCCCTGAATTTTCCAATGCGTAGCTCTTTGCAAACGAGAGATATTGGCAAGGAAAAGCTGTCTTGTACCATTGCATTTTTCTCCCAAACGAAGGACACTAGAAAGAAAATTTTAAAGCCTCCTGTTAGACCATCATCTACACGGCATAGCCATGAATTTTCCAATGCGCAGCTCTTTGCAAAAGAGAGATATTGGCAAGGAAAAGCTGTCTTGTACCTTTGCATTTTTCTCCCAAACGAAGGACACTAGAAAGAAAATTTTAAAGCCTCCTGTTAGGCCATCATCTACACGACATAGCCCTGAATTTTCCAATGCGTAGCTCTTTGCAAAAGAGAGATATTGGCAAGGAAATGTTATCTTGCACCTTTGCATTTTTCTCCCAAACGAAGGACACTAGAAAGAAAATTTTAAAGCCTCCTGTTAGGCCATCATCTACACGACATAGCCCTGAATTTTCCAATGCGCAGCTCTTTGCAAAAGAGAGATATTGGCAAGGAAAAGCTGTCTTGTACCTTTGCATTTTTCTCCCAAACGAAGGACACTAGAATTAAAATTTAAAGCCTCCTGTTAGGCCATCATCTACACGACATAGCCCTGAATTTTCCAAAGCGCAGCTCTTTGCAAAAGAGATATATTGGCAAGGAAAAGCTGTCTTGTACCATTGCATTTTTCTCCCAAACGAAGGACACTAGAAAGAAAATTTTAAAGCCTCCTGTTAGACCATCATCTACACGGCATAGCCATGAATTTTCCAATGCGCAGCTCTTTGCAAAAGAGAGATATTGGCAAGGAAAAGCTGTCTTGTACCTTTGCATTTTTCTCCCAAACGAAGGACACTAGAAAGAACATTTTAAAGCCTCCTGTTAGGCCATCATCTACACGACATAGCCCTGAATTTTCCAATGCGTAGCTCTTTGCAAAAGAGAGATATTGGCAAGGAAAAGTTATCTTGCACCTTTGCATTTTTCTCCCAAATGAAGGACACTAGAATTAAAATTTTAAAGCCTCCTGTTAGGCCATCATCTACACGACATAGCCCTGAATTTTCCAATGCGCAGCTCTTTGCAAAAGAGAGATATTGGCAAGGAAAAGCTGTCTTGTACCTTTGCATTTTTCTCCCAAACGAAGGACACTAGAATTAAAATTTTAAAGCCTCCTGTTAGGCCATCATCTACACGATATAGCCCTGAATTTTCCAATGCGCAGCTCTTTGCAAAAGAGAGATATTGGCAAGGAAAAGCTGTCTTGTACCTTTGCATTTTTCTCCCAAACGAAGGTCACTAGAAAGAAAATTTTAAAGCCTCCTGTTAAGCCATCATCTACACGACATAGCCCTGAATTTTCCAATGCGTAGCTCTTTGCAAAAGAGAGATATTGGCAAGGAAAAGCTGTCTTGTACCTTTGCATTTTTCTCCCAAACGAAGGACACTAGAAAGAAAATGTTAAAGCCTCCTGTTAGGCCATCATCTACACGACATAGCCCTGAATTTTCCAATGCGCAGCTCTTTGCAAACGAGAGATATTGGCAAGGAAAAGCTATCTTGTACCTTTGCATTTTCTCCCAAACGAAGGACACTAGAAAGAAAATTTTAAAGCCTCCTGTTAGGCCATCATCTACACGACATAGCCCTGAATTTTCCAAAGCGCAGCTCTTTGCAAAAGAGAGATATTGGCAAGGAAAAGCTGTCTTGTACCATTGCATTTTTCTCCCAAACGAAGGACACTAGAAAGAAAATTTTAAAGCCTCCTGTTAGACCATCATCTACACGGCATAGCCATGAATTTTCCAATGCGCAGCTCTTTGCAAAAGAGAGATATTGGCAAGGAAAAGCTGTCTTGTACCTTTGCATTTTTCTCCCAAACGAAGGACACTAGAATTAAAATTTTAAAGCCTCCTGTTAGGCCATCATCTAAACGACATAGCCCTGAATTTTCCAATGCGCAGCTCTTTGCAAAAGAGAGATATTGGCAAGGAAAAGCTGTCTTGTACCTTTGCATTTTTCTCCCAAACGAAGGTCACTAGAAAGAAAATTTTAAAGCCTCCTGTTAGGCCATCATCTACACGACATAGCCCTGAATTTTCCAATCGTAGCTCTTTGCAAAAGAGAGATATTGGCAAGGAAAAGCTGTCTTGTACCTTTGCATTTTTCTCCCAAACGAAGGACACTAGAATTAAAATTTTAAAGCCTCCTGTTAGGCCATCATCTACACGACATAGCCCTGAATTTTCCAATGCGCAGCTCTTTGCAAAAGAGAGATATTGGCAAGGAAAAGCTGTCTTGAACCTTTGCATTTTTCTCCCAAACGAAGGTCACTAGAAAGAAAATGTTAAAGCCTCCTGTTAGGCCATCATCTACACGACATAGCCCTGAATTTTCAAATGCGTAGCTCTTTGCAAAAGAGAGATATTGGCAAGGAAAAGCTGTCCTGTACCTTTGCATTTTTCTCCCAAACCAAGGACACTAGAAAGAAAATTTTAAAGCCTCCTGTTAGGCCATCATCTACACGACATTGCCCTGAATTTTCCAATGCGCAGCTCTTTGCAAAAGAGAGATCTTGGCAAGGAAAAGCTTTCTTGTACCATTGCATTTTTCTCCCAAACGAAGGACACTAGAAAGAAAATTTTAAAGCCTCCTGTTAGGCCATCATCTACACGACATAGCCCTGAATTTTCCAATGCGCAGCTCTTTGCAAAAGAGAGATATTGGCAAGGAAAAGCTGTCTTGTACCTTTGCATTTTTCTCCCAAACGAAGGACACTAGAATTAAAATTTTAAAGCCTCCTGTTAGGCCATCATCTACACGATATAGCCCTGAATTTTCCAATGCGCAGCTCTTTGCAAAAGAGAGATATTGGCAAGGAAAAGCTGTCTTGTACCTTTGCATTTTTCTCCCAAACGAAGGTCACTAGAAAGAAAATTTTAAAGCCTCCTGTTAAGCCATCATCTACACGACATAGCCCTGAATTTTCCAATGCGTAGCTCTTTGCAAAAGAGAGATATTGGCAAGGAAAAGCTGTCTTGTACCTTTGCATTTTTCTCCCAAACGAAGGACACTAGAAAGAAAATTTTAAAGCCTCCTGTTAGGCCATCATCTACACGACATAGCCCTGAATTTTCCAAAGCGCAGCTCTTTGCAAAAGAGAGATATTGGCAAGGAAAAGCTGTCTTGTACCATTGCATTTTTCTCCCAAACGAAGGACACTAGAAAGAAAATTTTAAAGCCTCCTGTTAGACCATCATCTACACGGCATAGCCATGAATTTTCCAATGCGCAGCTCTTTGCAAAAGAGAGATATTGGCAAGGAAAAGCTATCTTGTACCTTTGCATTTTTCTCCCAAACGAAGGACACTAGAATTAAAATTTTAAAGCCTCCTGTTAGGCCATCATCTACACGACATAGCCCTGAATATTCCAATGCGCAGCTCTTTGCAAAAGAGAGATATTGGCAAGGAAAAGCTGTCTTGTACCTTTGCATTTTTCTACCAAACGAAGGTCACTAGAAAGAAAATTTTAAAGTCTCCTGTTAGGCCATCATCTACACGACATAGCCCTGAATTTTCCAATGCGTAGCTCTTTGCAAAAGAGAGATATTGGCAAGGAAAAGCTATCTTGTACCTTTGCATTTTTCTCCCAAACGAAGGACACTAGAATTAAAATTTTAAAGCCTCCTGTTAGGCAATTATCTACACGACATAGCCCTGAATATTCCAATGCGCAGCTCTTTGCAAAAGAGAGATATTGGCAAGGAAAAGCTGTCTTGTACCTTTGCATTTTTCTCCCAAACGAAGGACACTAGAAAGAAAATTTTAAAGCCTCCTGTTAGGCCATCATCTACACGACATAGCCCTGAATTTTCCAATGCGCAGCTCTTTGCAAAAGAGAGATATTGGCAAGGAAAAGCTGTCTTGTACCTTTGCATTTTTCTCCCAAACGAAGGACACTAGAATGAAAATTATAAAGCCTCCTGTTAGTGCTTCATCTACACGGCATAGCCCTGAATTTTCCAATGCGTAGCTCTTTGCAAAAGAGAGATATTGGCAAGGAAAAGTTATCTTGCACCTTTGCATTTTTCTCCCAAACGTAGGACACTAGAATTAAAATTGTAAAGCCTCCTGTTAGGCCATCATCTACACGACATAGCCCTGAATTTTCCAATGCGCAGCTCTTTGCAAAAGAGAGATATTGGCAAGGAAAAGCTGTCTTGTACCTTTGCATTTTTCTCCCAAACGAAGGACACTAGAATTAAAATTTTAAAGCCTCCTGTTAGGCCATCATCTACACGATATAGCCCTGAATTTTCCAATGCGCAGCTCTTTGCAAAAGAGAGATATTGGCAAGGAAAAGCTGTCTTGTACCTTTGCATTTTTCTCCCAAACGAAGGTCACTAGAAAGAAAATTTTAAAGCCTCCTGTTAAGCCATCATCTACACGACATAGCCCTGAATTTTCCAATGCGTAGCTCTTTGCAAAAGAGAGATATTGGCAAGGAAAAGCTGTCTTGTACCTTTGCATTTTTCTCCCAAACGAAGGACACTAGAAAGAAAATTTTAAAGCCTCCTGTTAGGCCATCATCTACACGACATAGCCCTGAATTTTCCAATGCGCAGCTCTTTGCAAACGAGAGATATTGGCAAGGAAAAGCTGTCTTGTACCTTTGCATTTTTCTCCCAAACGAAGGACACTAGAAAGAAAATTTTAAAGCCTCCTGTTAGACCATCATCTACACGACATAGCCCTGAATTTTCCAAAGCGCAGCTCTTTGCAAAAGAGAGATATTGGCAAGGAAAAGCTGTCTTGTACCATTGCATTTTTCTCCCAAACGAAGGACACTAGAAAGAAAATTTTAAAGCCTCCTGTTAGACCATCATCTACACGGCATAGCCATGAATTTTCCAATGCGCAGCTCTTTGCAAAAGAGAGATATTGGCAAGGAAAAGCTGTCTTGTACCTTTGCATTTTTCTCCCAAACGAAGGACACTAGAAAGAAAATTTTAAAGCCTCCTGTTAGGCCATCATCTACACGACATAGCCCTGAATTTTCCAATGCGTAGCTCTTTGCAAACGAGAGATATTGGCAAGGAAAAGCTGTCTTGTACCATTGCATTTTTCTCCCAAACGAAGGACACTAGAAAGAAAATTTTAAAGCCTCCTGTTAGACCATCATCTACACGGCATAGCCATGAATTTTCCAATGCGCAGCTCTTTGCAAAAGAGAGATATTGGCAAGGAAAAGCTGTCTTGTACCTTTGCATTTTTCTCCCAAACGAAGGACACTAGAAAGAAAATTTTAAAGCCTCCTGTTAGGCCATCATCTACACGATATAGCCCTGAATTTTCCAATGCGCAGCTCTTTGCAAAAGAGAGATATTGGCAAGGAAAAGCTGTCTTGTACCTTTGCATTTTTCTCCCAAACGAAGGTCACTAGAAAGAAAATTTTAAAGCCTCCTGTTAAGCCATCATCTACACGACATAGCCCTGAATTTTCCAATGCGTAGCTCTTTGCAAAAGAGAGATATTGGCAAGGAAAAGCTGTCTTGTACCTTTGCATTTTTCTCCCAAACGAAGGACACTAGAAAGAAAATTTTAAAGCCTCCTGTTAGGCCATCATCTACACGACATAGCCCTGAATTTTCCAATGCGCAGCTCTTTGCAAACGAGAGATATTGGCAAGGAAAAGCTGTCTTGTACCTTTGCATTTTTCTCCCAAACGAAGGACACTAGAAAGAAAATTTTAAAGCCTCCTGTTAGACCATCATCTACACGACATAGCCCTGAATTTTCCAAAGCGCAGCTCTTTGCAAAAGAGAGATATTGGCAAGGAAAAGCTGTCTTGTACCATTGCATTTTTCTCCCAAACGAAGGACACTAGAAAGAAAATTTTAAAGCCTCCTGTTAGACCATCATCTACACGGCATAGCCATGAATTTTCCAATGCGCAGCACTTTGCAAAAGAGAGATATTGGCAAGGAAAAGCTGTCTTGTACCTTTGCATTTTTCTCCCAAACGAAGGACACTAGAAAGAAAATTTTAAAGCCTCCTGTTAGGCCATCATCTACACGACATAGCCCTGAATTTTCCAATGCGTAGCTCTTTGCAAACGAGAGATATTGGCAAGGAAAAGCTGTCTTGTACCATTGCATTTTTCTCCCAAACGAAGGACACTAGAAAGAAAATTTTAAAGCCTCCTGTTAGACCATCATCTACACGGCATAGCCCTGAATTTTCCAATGCGCAGCTCTTTGCAAAAGAGAGATATTGGCAAGGAAAAGCTGTCTTGTACCTTTGCATTTTTCTCCCAAACGAAGGTCACTAGAAAGAAAATTTTAAAGCCTCCTGTTAAGCCATCATCTACACGACATAGCCCTGAATTTTCCAATGCGTAGCTCTTTGCAAAAGAGAGATATTGGCAAGGAAAAGCTGTCTTGTACCTTTGCATTTTTCTCCCAAACGAAGGACACTAGAAAGAAAATTTTAAAGCCTCCTGTTAGGCCATCATCTACACGACATAGCCCTGAATTTTCCAAAGCGCAGCTCTTTGCAAAAGAGAGATATTGGCAAGGAAAAGCTGTCTTGTACCATTGCATTTTTCTCCCAAACGAAGGACACTAGAAAGAAAATTTTAAAGCCTCCTGTTAGACCATCATCTACACGGCATAGCCATGAATTTTCCAATGCGCAGCTCTTTGCAAAAGAGAGATATTGGCAAGGAAAAGCTATCTTGTACCTTTGCATTTTTCTCCCAAACGAAGGACACTAGAATTAAAATTTTAAAGCCTCCTGTTAGGCCATCATCTACACGACATAGCCCTGAATATTCCAATGCGCAGCTCTTTGCAAAAGAGAGATATTGGCAAGGAAAAGCTGTCTTGTACCTTTGCATTTTTCTACCAAACGAAGGTCACTAGAAAGAAAATTTTAAAGTCTCCTGTTAGGCCATCATCTACACGACATAGCCCTGAATTTTCCAATGCGTAGCTCTTTGCAAAAGAGAGATATTGGCAAGGAAAAGCTATCTTGTACCTTTGCATTTTTCTCCCAAACGAAGGACACTAGAATTAAAATTTTAAAGCCTCCTGTTAGGCAATTATCTACACGACATAGCCCTGAATATTCCAATGCGCAGCTCTTTGCAAAAGAGAGATATTGGCAAGGAAAAGCTGTCTTGTACCTTTGCATTTTTCTCCCAAACGAAGGACACTAGAAAGAAAATTTTAAAGCCTCCTGTTAGGCCATCATCTACACGACATAGCCCTGAATTTTCCAATGCGCAGCTCTTTGCAAAAGAGAGATATTGGCAAGGAAAAGCTGTCTTGTACCTTTGCATTTTTCTCCCAAACGAAGGACACTAGAATGAAAATTATAAAGCCTCCTGTTAGTGCTTCATCTACACGGCATAGCCCTGAATTTTCCAATGCGTAGCTCTTTGCAAAAGAGAGATATTGGCAAGGAAAAGTTATCTTGCACCTTTGCATTTTTCTCCCAAACGAAGGACACTAGAATTAAAATTGTAAAGCCTCCTGTTAGGCCATCATCTACACGACATAGCCCTGAATTTTCCAATGCGCAGCTCTTTGCAAAAGAGAGATATTGGCAAGGAAAAGCTGTCTTGTACCTTTGCATTTTTCTCCCAAACGAAGGACACTAGAATTAAAATTTTAAAGCCTCCTGTTAGGCCATCATCTACACGATATAGCCCTGAATTTTCCAATGCGCAGCTCTTTGCAAAAGAGAGATATTGGCAAGGAAAAGCTGTCTTGTACCTTTGCATTTTTCTCCCAAACGAAGGTCACTAGAAAGAAAATTTTAAAGCCTCCTGTTAAGCCATCATCTACACGACATAGCCCTGAATTTTCCAATGCGTAGCTCTTTGCAAAAGAGAGATATTGGCAAGGAAAAGCTGTCTTGTACCTTTGCATTTTTCTCCCAAACGAAGGACACTAGAAAGAAAATTTTAAAGCCTCCTGTTAGGCCATCATCTACACGACATAGCCCTGAATTTTCCAATGCGCAGCTCTTTGCAAACGAGAGATATTGGCAAGGAAAAGCTGTCTTGTACCTTTGCATTTTTCTCCCAAACGAAGGACACTAGAAAGAAAATTTTAAAGCCTCCTGTTAGACCATCATCTACACGACATAGCCCTGAATTTTCCAAAGCGCAGCTCTTTGCAAAAGAGAGATATTGGCAAGGAAAAGCTGTCTTGTACCATTGCATTTTTCTCCCAAACGAAGGACACTAGAAAGAAAATTTTAAAGCCTCCTGTTAGACCATCATCTACACGGCATAGCCATGAATTTTCCAATGCGCAGCTCTTTGCAAAAGAGAGATATTGGCAAGGAAAAGCTGTCTTGTACCTTTGCATTTTTCTCCCAAACGAAGGACACTAGAAAGAAAATTTTAAAGCCTCCTGTTAGGCCATCATCTACACGACATAGCCCTGAATTTTCCAATGCGTAGCTCTTTGCAAACGAGAGATATTGGCAAGGAAAAGCTGTCTTGTACCATTGCATTTTTCTCCCAAACGAAGGACACTAGAAAGAAAATTTTAAAGCCTCCTGTTAGACCATCATCTACACGGCATAGCCATGAATTTTCCAATGCGCAGCTCTTTGCAAAAGAGAGATATTGGCAAGGAAAAGCTGTCTTGTACCTTTGCATTTTTCTCCCAAACGAAGGACACTAGAAAGAAAATTTTAAAGCCTCCTGTTAGGCCATCATCTACACGATATAGCCCTGAATTTTCCAATGCGCAGCTCTTTGCAAAAGAGAGATATTGGCAAGGAAAAGCTGTCTTGTACCTTTGCATTTTTCTCCCAAACGAAGGTCACTAGAAAGAAAATTTTAAAGCCTCCTGTTAAGCCATCATCTACACGACATAGCCCTGAATTTTCCAATGCGTAGCTCTTTGCAAAAGAGAGATATTGGCAAGGAAAAGCTGTCTTGTACCTTTGCATTTTTCTCCCAAACGAAGGACACTAGAAAGAAAATTTTAAAGCCTCCTGTTAGGCCATCATCTACACGACATAGCCCTGAATTTTCCAATGCGCAGCTCTTTGCAAACGAGAGATATTGGCAAGGAAAAGCTGTCTTGTACCTTTGCATTTTTCTCCCAAACGAAGGACACTAGAAAGAAAATTTTAAAGCCTCCTGTTAGACCATCATCTACACGACATAGCCCTGAATTTTCCAAAGCGCAGCTCTTTGCAAAAGAGAGATATTGGCAAGGAAAAGCTGTCTTGTACCATTGCATTTTTCTCCCAAACGAAGGACACTAGAAAGAAAATTTTAAAGCCTCCTGTTAGACCATCATCTACACGGCATAGCCATGAATTTTCCAATGCGCAGCTCTTTGCAAAAGAGAGATATTGGCAAGGAAAAGCTGTCTTGTACCTTTGCATTTTTCTCCCAAACGAAGGACACTAGAAAGAAAATTTTAAAGCCTCCTGTTAGGCCATCATCTACACGACATAGCCCTGAATTTTCCAATGCGTAGCTCTTTGCAAACGAGAGATATTGGCAAGGAAAAGCTGTCTTGTACCATTGCATTTTTCTCCCAAACGAAGGACACTAGAAAGAAAATTTTAAAGCCTCCTGTTAGACCATCATCTACACGGCATAGCCATGAATTTTCCAATGCGCAGCTCTTTGCAAAAGAGAGATATTGGCAAGGAAAAGCTGTCTTGTACCTTTGCATTTTTCTCCCAAACGAAGGACACTAGAAAGAAAATTTTAAAGCCTCCTGTTAGGCCATCATCTACACGACATAGCCCTGAATTTTCCAATGCGTAGCTCTTTGCAAAAGAGAGATATTGGCAAGGAAATGTTATCTTGCACCTTTGCATTTTTCTCCCAAACGAAGGACACTAGAAAGAAAATTTTAAAGCCTCCTGTTAGGCCATCATCTACACGACATAGCCCTGAATTTTCCAATGCGCAGCTCTTTGCAAAAGAGAGATATTGGCAAGGAAAAGCTGTCTTGTACCTTTGCATTTTTCTCCCAAACGAAGGACACTAGAATTAAAATTTAAAGCCTCCTGTTAGGCCATCATCTACACGATATAGCCCTGAATTTTCCAATGCGCAGCTCTTTGCAAAAGAGAGATATTGGCAAGGAAAAGCTGTCTTGTACCTTTGCATTTTTCTCCCAAACGAAGGTCACTAGAAAGAAAATTTTAAAGCCTCCTGTTAAGCCATCATCTACACGACATAGCCCTGAATTTTCCAATGCGTAGCTCTTTGCAAAAGAGAGATATTGGCAAGGAAAAGCTGTCTTGTACCTTTGCATTTTTCTCCCAAACGAAGGACACTAGAAAGAAAATTTTAAAGCCTCCTGTTAGGCCATCATCTACACGACATAGCCCTGAATTTTCCAATGCGCAGCTCTTTGCAAACGAGAGATATTGGCAAGGAAAAGCTGTCTTGTACCTTTGCATTTTTCTACCAAACGAAGGACACTAGAGAGAAAATTTTAAAGCCTCCTGTTAGGCCATCATCTACACGACATAGCCCTGAATTTTCCAAAGCGCAGCTCTTTGCAAAAGAGAGATATTGGCAAGGAAAAGCTGTCTTGTACCATTGCATTTTTCTCCCAAACGAAGGACACTAGAAAGAAAATTTTAAAGCCTCCTGTTAGACCATCATCTACACGGCATAGCCATGAATTTTCCAATGCGCAGCTCTTTGCAAAAGAGAGATATTGGCAAGGAAAAGCTGTCTTGTACCTTTGCATTTTTCTCCCAAACGAAGGACACTAGAAAGAAAATTTTAAAGCCTCCTGTTAGGCCATCATCTACACGACATAGCCCTGAATTTTCCAATGCGTAGCTCTTTGCAAAAGAGAGATATTGGCAAGGAAAAGTTATCTTGCACCTTTGCATTTTTCTCCCAAACGAAGGACACTAGAATTAAAATTTTAAAGCCTCCTGTTAGGCCATCATCTACACGACATAGCCCTGAATTTTCCAATGCGCAGCTCTTTGCAAAAGAGAGATATTGGCAAGGAAAAGCTGTCTTGTACCTTTGCATTTTTCTCCCAAACGAAGGACACTAGAATTAAAATTTTAAAGCCTCCTGTTAGGCCATCATCTACACGATATAGCCCTGAATTTTCCAATGCGCAGCTCTTTGCAAAAGAGAGATATTGGCAAGGAAAAGCTGTCTTGTACCTTTGCATTTTTCTCCCAAACGAAGGTCACTAGAAAGAAAATTTTAAAGCCTCCCGTTAAGCCATCATCTACACGACATAGCCCTGAATTTTCCAATGCGTAGCTCTTTGCAAAAGAGAGATATTGGCAAGGAAAAGCTGTCTTGTACCTTTGCATTTTTCTCCCAAACGAAGGACACTAGAAAGAAAATTTTAAAGCCTCCTGTTAGGCCATCATCTACACGACATAGCCCTGAATTTTCCAATGCGCAGCTCTTTGCAAACGAGAGATATTGGCAAGGAAAAGCTGTCTTGTACCTTTGCATTTTTCTCCCAAACGAAGGACACTAGAAAGAAAATTTTAAAGCCTCCTGTTAGGCCATCATCTACACGACATAGCCCTGAATTTTCCAAAGCGCAGCTCTTTGCAAAAGAGAGATATTGGCAAGGAAAAGCTGTCTTGTACCATTGCATTTTTCTCCCAAACGAAGGACACTAGAAAGAAAATTTTAAAGCCTTCTGTTAGACCATCATCTACACGGCATAGCCATGAATTTTCCAATGCGCAGCTCTTTGCAAAAGAGAGATATTGGCAAGGAAAAGCTATCTTGTACCTTTGCATTTTTCTCCCAAACGAAGGACACTAGAATTAAAATTTTAAAGCCTCCTGTTAGGCCATCATCTACACGACATAGCCCTGAATATTCCAATGCGCAGCTCTTTGCAAAAGAGAGATATTGGCAAGGAAAAGCTGTCTTGTACCTTTGCATTTTTCTCCCAAACGAAGGTCACTAGAAAGAAAATTTTAAAGCCTCCTGTTAGGCCATCATCTACACGACATAGCCCTGAATTTTCCAATGCGTAGCTCTTTGCAAAAGAGAGATATTGGCAAGGAAAATCTGTCTTGTACCTTTGCATTTTTCTCCCAAACGAAGGACACTAGAAAGAAAATTTTAAAGCCTCCTGTTAGGCCATCATCTACACGACATAGCCCTGAATTTTCCAATGCGCAGACCTCAGCAGACACAGTCGTGTAGAAAATTTAGGGCTATGCCGTGTAGATGAAGCACTAACAGGAGGCTTTAAAATTTTAATTCTAGTGTCCTTCGTTTGGGAGAAAAATGCAAAGGTACAAGACAGCTTTTCCTTGCCAATATCTCTCTTTTGCAAAGAGCTACGCATTGGAAAATTCAGGGCTATGCCGTGTAGATGAAGCACTAACAGGAGGCTTTAAAATTTTCATTCTAGTGTCCTTCGTTTGGGAGAAAAATGCAAAGGTACAAGACAGCTTTTCCTTGCCAATATCTCTCTTTTGCAAAGAGCTGCGCATTGGAAAATTCAGGGCTATGTCGTGTAGATGATGGCCTAATAGGAGGCTTTAAAATTTTCTTTCTAGTGTCCTTCGTTTGGGAGAAAAATGCAAAGGTACAAGACAGCTTTTCCTTGCCAATATCTCTCTTTTGCAAAGAGACTGCGCATTGAAAAATTCAGGGCTATACCGTGTAGATGAAGCACTAACAGGAGGCTTTAAAATTTTCATTCTAGTGTCCTTCGTTTGGGAGAAAAATGCAAAGGTACAAGACAGCTTTTCCTTGCCAATATCTCTCTTTTGCAAAGAGCTGCGCATTGGAAAATTCAGGGCTATGCCGTGTAGATGATGGCCTAACAGGAGGCTTTAAAATTTTCATTCTAGTGTCCTTCGTTTGGGAGAAAAATGCAAAGGTACAAGACAGCTTTTCCTTGCCAATATCTCTCTTTTGCAAAGAGCTACGCATTGGAAAATTCAGGGCTATACCGTGTAGATGAAGCACTAACAGGAGGCTTTAAAATTTTCATTCTAGTGTCCTTCGTTTGGGAGAAAAATGCAAAGGTACAAGACAGCTTTTCCTTGCCAATATCTCTCTTTTGCAAAGAGACTGCGCATTGAAAAATTCAGGGCTATACCGTGTAGATGAAGCACTAACAGGAGGCTTTAAAATTTTCATTCTAGTGTCCTTCGTTTGGGAGAAAAATGCAAAGGTACAAGACAGCTTTTCCTTGCCAATATCTCTCTTTTGCAAAGAGCTGCACATTGGAAAATTCAGGGCTATGTCGTGTAGATGATGGCCTAACAGGAGGCTTTAAAATTTTCTTTCTAGTGTCCTTCGTCTGGGAGAAAAATGTAAAGGTACAAGACAGCTTTTCCTTGCCAATATCTCTCTTTTGCAAAGAGCTACGCATTGGAAAATTCAGGGCTATGTCGTGTAGATGATGGCCTAACAGGAGGCTTTAAAATTTTCTTTCTAGTGACCTTCGTTTGGGAGAAAAATGCAAAGGTACAAGTCAGCTTTTCTTTGCCAATATCTCTCTTTTGCAAAGAGCTGCGCATTGGAAAATTCAGGGCTATGTCGTGTAGATGATGGCCTAACAGGAGGCTTTAAAATTTGAATTCTAGTGTCCTTCGTTTGGGAGAAAAATGCAAAGGTACAAGACAGCTTTTCCTTGCCAATATCTCTCTTTTGCAAAGAGCTGCGCATTGGAAAATTCATGGCTATGCCGTGTAGATGATGGTCTAACAGGAGGCTTTAAAATTTTCTTTCTAGTGTCCTTCGTTTGGGAGAAAAATGCAATGGTACAAGACAGCTTTACCTTGCCAATTTCTCTCTTTTGCAAAGAGCTGCGCATTGGAAAATTCAGGGCTATGTCGTGTAGATGATGGCCTAACAGGAGGCTTTAAAATTTTCTTTCTAGTGTCCTTCGTTTGGGAGAAAAATGCAAAGGTACAAGACAGCTTTTCCTTGCCAATATCTCTCTTTTGCAAAGAGCAACGCATTGGAAAATTCAGGGCTATGTCGTGTAGATGATGGCCTAACAGGAGGCTTTAAAATTTTCTTTCTAGTGACCTTTGTTTGGGAGAAAAATGCAAAGGTACAAGACAGCTTTTCCTTGCCAATATCTCTCTTTTGCAAAGAGCTACGCATTGGAAAATTCAGGGCTATGTTTAGCAAGGGATAGTGGGTGACTGCGGCAGGGGTCGCAGGTATAGTGGTTGACTGAGGCAGCGGTGACTGGGAGATAGTGGGTAACTGAGGCAGGGGTGAAACGGAAAGTGTGTGACTCAGGCAGGGGTGATAGGGAGATAGTGGGCAGCATATCTCTGCCTCACTGCAGCAGCACATTCCTGCTTCACTGACAGCAGCACATCCCTGCAACGTTGACAGCAGCACATCCCTGCAACATTGACGGCAGTACATCCCTGCCTCATTGACGGCAGCACATCCCTGCCTCACTTATAGCAACACACCCCTGCCTCGCTGACAGCAGCACATCACTGCCTCGCTGACAGCAGCACATCACTGCTTCACTGACAGCAGCACATCACTGCTTCACTGACAGCAGCACATCCCTGCCTCACTGGCAGCAGCACATCCCTGCTTTACTGACAGCTGTATATAGGGCCTAATTAAGACCTGATCCCTGCTGTGCATATTCACACAACAGGAGATCAGGTCTGAAGTGCGTGTGTGCTGGTGCCACAGTGCACCGGCACATGCCAGAGATGCGATCAGCATCTCTGCCCAGTGAGCGCCTCTGCCTGATTGACAGGCAGAGGCGGTCACTGGGCAGGAGGAGTCGGGCCAGCGGCGTTGTGCCGCCATTTTGGGGGCACAGTCAGGACAACGCAGACATGACCGGACCGTATGGGGGCGGGCCGTGACGGCTGTGTGACCCGGACAGCAACAGGCCTTATTTACTAAAATCTCAGATACTTTTTATGGCATTTATGTGCAGTCTAGTTTGCACAGTTGATAGAGTGTTGATCTTGCACTATCAATGTAAGCCTCACATAGGTTTGATACACATGTAAGTTTGTTTTTATTTTACTACATTGTGGTTTGTGGCTCTATACCATGTAATGCATGTCTTTTAACAGTAGTCAAGTCTTCCAATGTGTTTGTTAGTGAAACCCAATACATAGCTTTATTTTATTTTGTTTCTTCAAATATTGAATGCATATGTCTTATAACTTTTTAATTCAATATATAAACATTTTTATTATAAGATTTTCAATGACACAAGTACATCCAAGTTGCAGATTATGGATTGTGAAGTACAAATCAACCATATAAACAATTTAAGCAATTTAAATTGCATGCAGGTAGTAGAATGTCAAACTCCTTGGATGAGAGTTGGTCGTAATAAACTAGGATAGAAAAGAATAAAGTAGAAAATAAGATTTTAAACCTACCGGTAAATCTTTTTCTCGTAGTCCGTAGAGGATGCTGGGGACTTCGTAAGGACCATGGGGATAAACGGGCTCCGCAGGAGACATGGGCACTTTAAGAAAGACTTTAGTTCTGGGTGTGCAGTGGCTCCTCCCTCTATGCCCCTCTATGCCACAGTTAGAGAAACTGTGCCCAGAGGAGACTGACAGTATGAGAAAAGGATTTTGTTAATCCAGGGCAAGATTCATACCAGCCACACCAATCACACCGTATAACTTGTGATAAACTACCCAGAAATGAGTACGAAAAAACAACATACTGTAGCATCAGTGCAGGACCGATGCAACTATAACATAACCCTTATTGAAGCAATAACTATATACAAGTATTGCAGAAGTAGTCCGCACTTGGGACGGGCGCCCAGCATCCTCTACGGACTACGAGAAAAAGATTTACCGGTAGGTTTAAAATCTTATTTTCTCTAACGTCCTAGAGGATGCTGGGGACTCCGTAAGGACCATGGGGATTATACCAAAGCTCCAAAACGGGCGGGAGAGTGCGGATGACTCTGCAGCACCGATTGAGCAAACATGAGTTCCTCCTCAGCCAGGGTATCAAACTTATAGTATTTTGAAAAGGTGTTTGAACCTGACCAAGTAGCAGCTCGACACAGCTGTAGTGCCGAGACCCCTCGGGCAGCCGCCCAAGAAGAGCCCACTTTCCTCGTGGAATGGGCCTTGACCGATTTCGGTAACTGCAATCCAGCCATAGAATGCGCTTGCTGAATCGTGTTACAAATCCGGCGAGCAATAGCCTGCTTTGAAGCAGGGGCACCAATCTTGTTGGTTGCATACAGGACAAACAGCGCTTCAGTTTTCCTGACTCTAGCCGTCCTGGCCACATAAATTTTCAAAGCCCTGACCACATCAAGTAACTCGGAATCCTCCAAGTCACGCGTAGCCAAAGGCACCACAATAGGTTGGTTCATATGAAAAGATGAGACCACTTTTGGTAGGAATTGAGGACGGGTCCGCAATTCCGCTCTATCCACATGGAACACCAAATATGGGCTTTTATGTGACAAAGCTGCTAATTCCGACACTCGCCTAGCCGAAGCCAAGGCTAATAACATGACCACCTTCCACGTGAGATATTTTAACTCCACCGTTTTAAGTGGTTCAAACCAGTGTGATTTTAGAAAACTTAACACCACGTTAAGGTCCCAAGGTGCCACCGGAGGCACAAAAGGAGGCTGAATATGCAGCACTCCTTTTACAAAAGTCTGAACTTCTGGAAGAGAAACCAATTCTTTTTGAAAGAAAATGGATAAGGCCGAAATCTGGACCTTAATAGAGCCTAATTTTAGGCCCAAATTCACTCCAGTTTGTAGGAAGTGAAGGAAACGGCCCAGATGGAATTCTTCCATAGGAGCATTCCTGGCCTCACACCAAGAAACATAATTTCGCCATATACGGTGTAATGTTTTGACGTTACATCCTTCCTAGCCTTTATCAGCGTAGGGATGACCTCAACCGGAATGCCTTTCACTGCTAGGATCCGGCTTTCAACCGCCATGCCGTCAAACGCAGCCGCGGTAAGTCTTGGAACAGACAGGGCCCCTGATGCAACAGGAGGCCACGGATCTTCTGTGAGCATTTCCTGCAGATCCGGAAACCAGGTCCTCCGTGGCCAATCTGGAACAATGAGGATTGTTCTCACTTCTCTTTGTCTTATTATCCTCAACACCTTGGGTATGAGAGGAAGAGGAGGAAATACATAGACCGGCCGGAACACCCACGGTGTCACTAGGGCGTCTACAGCTACTGCCTGAGGGTCTCTTGACCTTGCGCAATACCTCTGTAGCTTTTTGTTGAGCCGGGACGCCATCATGTCTATCTGTGGCAGTTCCCACCAACTTGTAATCTGTGCAAAGACTTCCTGATGAAGTCCCCACTCTCCCGGATGTAGGTTGTGTCTGCTGAGGAAGTCTGCTTCCCAGTTGTCCACTCCCGGAATGAACACTGCTGACAGTGCGCTTGCGTGATTCTCCACCCAGCGAAGAATTCTGGTGGCTTGTGCCATCGCCACTCTGCTCCTTGTGCTGCCTTGGCGGTTTACATGAGCCACTGCGGTGATGTTGTCTGACTGGATCAGAACCGGTTGGTCGCAAAGTAAGGTTTCCGCTTGACGTAGGGCATTGTATATGGCCCCTAGTTTCAGGATGTTGATGTGAAGACAAGTCTCTTGACTTGACCAAAGACCTTGGAAATTTCTTCCCTGTGTGACTGCTCCCCAACCTTGGAGGCTTGCATCTGTGGTCACCAGGATCCAGTCCTGAATGCCGAATCTGCGTCACTCGAGACGGTGAGCACTCTGCAGCCACCACAGGAGTGATACCCTGACCCTGGGGGACAGGGTAATCAACCAATGCATCTGTAAATGTGACCCAGACCACTTGTCCAGTAGGTCCCATTGGAAAGTCCTCGCATGGAACCTGCCGAATGGAATGGCTTCGTATGATGCCACCATCTTTCCCAGGACTCGAGTGCAGTGATGCACTGACACAAGTTTTGGTTTCAATAGGTTCCTGACAAGAGTCATGAGTTCCTGGGCCTTTTCTATCGGGAGATAAACCCTCTTCTGGTCTGTGTCCAGAATCATGCCCAAGAAAGACAGACGAGTCGTAGGAACCAACTGCGACTTTGGGATATTGAAAATCCATCCGAAAATCCAGTGAAAGTGATACGCTGTTCAGCAACTGCTCTCTTGATCTCGCTTTTATGAGATCGCTCAAGTACGGGATAATTGTGACACCTTGCTTGCGCAGGAGTACCATCATTTCCGCCATTACCTTGGTGAAAATTCTCTGGGCCGTGGAGAGACCAAACAGCAACGTCTGAAATTGGCAATGACAGTCCTGTACCGCAAATCTGAGGTACGCCTGATGAGATGGATAAATGGGAACATGAAGGTATGCATCCTGTACACAAATGCGGACAACAGGTGTCAAGCCGTGTGTTGCCTTTGTCAAGCTGTAATAAGTAGGGGTAAGGACGTTAACCACCTCAGAACATCCTCCCTTATACGTCACCTGCAGCGCATTAATCATAAGTCAGTGACAAGTTCAAAAACTTTGGATGACAGCGGAAGCAGTCCACTGACCTCTAAATCCCTTCCTCTTGTAACCAAGCTCCTGCAAACCACACCACCAACTCCCTCAGTGTCAATTTCCTCCTTAGACAGGAAAGCCAATAGTTCTGCAGGCCATGTCACTGGCACGTCTGACGAGTCCTCTCCTGCCTGGGATTCCTCCGATGCATCCTTGAGTGTAACGCCTACTGCTGCTGGCGCTGCTGTTGTTGCTGCTGGGAGTCGATCGTCATCCCAGAGGGGAAGTCGGAAGACCACTTGTACTACTTCCAGTAGGCAATTGACTGTCCAACAGTCCTTTGCGAGGAAGATGAAATATCACAGCAGTCATCCTGCTGCAAAGCGGATAACTCAGGTCTTGTCAGCCTGGGTGGTGAGAAACGTGGTTCCGGTATCCATCGTTAATTCAGAGGCAACTAGAGACTTGATTGAGGTACTGTGTCCCCGGTACCAAATGCCATCTAGGTTCCATTTCTCTAGGCAGGCGATACCGAAAATGTACACAGACCTCAAAAAAGAGTCACCAGTGTCCTAAAAAATGCAGTTGTACCCAATGTCCACTAGTCCACATGTCCGTGGTTAAGTGGAGCAGGGCAGACTCAGGGATATATGACTGTGACAGCCCACTGGGTAGATGTATTGCCTCCCGCAGCAAGAACAGCAGCGGCGGCACCAGTAGCAGCATCTCGCAAATTCCAACTCGTTCCTAGGCAGGCTACGCTTTGTATCACCGCTTTCCATAAGAGGCACACAGCTGACAACCTCTTACGGAAACTGAGGAACATCATCGCAGAATGGCTTACCCCAATTGAACTCTCCTGGGGATTTGTGACATCGGACAACGCCACCAATATTGTGCGTACATTACATCTGGGCAAATTCCAGCACGTCCCATGTTTTGCACATACATTGAATTTGGTGGTGCAGAATTATTTAAAAAATGACAGGGGCGTGCAAGAGATGCTGTCGGTGGCCCGAAGAATTGCGGGCCACTTTCTGCATTCAGCCACCGCGTGCCGAAGACTGGAGCACCACCAAACATTCCTGAACCTGCCCTGCCATCCTCTGAAGCAAGAGGTGGTAACGAGGTGGAATTCAACCCTCTATATGCTTCAGAGGATGGAGGAGCAGCAAAAGGCCATTCAAGCCTATACATCTACTCACGATATAGGCAAAGTAGGGGGAATGCACCTGACTCAAGCGCAGTGGAGAATGATTTCAACGTTGTGCAAGGTTCTGCAACCCTTTGAACTTGCCACACGTGAAGTCAGTTCAGACACTGCCAGCCTGAGTCAGGTCATTCCCCTCATCAGGCTTTTGCAGAAGAAGCTGGAGACATTGAAGGAGGAGCTAAAACAGAGCGATTCCGCTAGGCATGTGGGACTTGTGGATGGAGCCCTTAATTCGCTTAACCAGGATTCAATCTGTTGAAATCAGAGCAATACATTTTGGCCACCGTACTCGATCCTAGATTTAAAACCTACATTGTATCTCTCTTTCCGGCAGACACAAGTCTGCAGAGGTTCAAAGACCTGCTGGTGAGAAAATTGTCAAGTCAAGCGGAACGTGACCCATCAACAGCTCCTCCTTCACATTCTCCCGCAACTGGGGGTGCGAGGAAAAGGCTAAGAATTCCGAGCCCACCTGCTGGCGGTGATGCAGGGCAGTCTGGAGTGAGTGCTGACATCTGGTCCGGACTGAAGGACCTGGCAACGATTACTGACATGTCGTCTACTGTCACTGCATATGATTCTGTCACCTTTGAAAGAATGGTGGAGGATTATATGAGTGACCGCATCCAGGTAGGCACGTCAGACAGTCCGTATGTATACTGGCAGGAAAAAGAGGCAATTTGGAGGCCCTTGCACAAACTAGCTTTATTCTACCTAAGTTGCCCTCCCTCCAGTGTGTACTCCAAAAGAGTGTTTAGTGCAGCCGCTCACCTTGTCAGCAATCGGTGTACGAGGTTACTTCCAGAAAATGTGGAGAAGATGATGATCATCAAAATGAATTATAATCAATTCCTCCGTGGAGACATTCACCAGCAATTGCCTCCAGAAAGTACACAGGGATCTGAGATGGTGGATTCCAGTGGGGACGAATTAATAATCTGTGAGGAGGGCGATGTACACAGTGAAAGGGGTGAGGAATCGGAGGATGATGAGGTGGACATCTTGCCTCTGTAGAGCCAGTTTGTGCAAGGAGAGATTGATTGCTTTTTTTTTGGTGGGGGCCCAAACCACCCAGTCATTTCAGTCAGCCGTGTGGCAGACCCTGTTGCTGAAATGATGGGTTCGTCAATGTTTTTCTTTTCAATCTAAGCCCCTGCAGTTTTCTGTAAGAATCTGCTTCGCTATGATGATCAACAAGTCACAAGGGCAAACACTCAGGGCTGGAGGCGTAGATCTTAGGACCAGCTGCTACAAGCATGGCAAAGGTGTCACTATCATTGGTGACACCCAGAGAGGCAGCGAGGGAGATTGTAATGCAGTGCGCGCAGATAAGCAGCGCAATGGTAAAAAGGAGGCATGGTCTCATAGGTAGGGGTGTGGCCTGTTGGCCTGAATCTCCATTTTGTTGCTCCGGGTATCCCGGGGGTTGGGGGCTGCACCCGGGGACTTGTGTGTGAGTGGTGCTGGCTCCTGCACAGTGACAGAAACTGGGTGTTGCACGTAATGTCACAGTGAAACACCCATATTCTGTCACTGAAGAGGAGCCGGCACTTTGGTGTCACCCCCCTTGGCGGGTGACACTCGGGTGTGGGCCACAACCCCATTGTGATGCCACAGACCCATGGAAAGCTTTACGTGGCTTACCCATGTGTTAGCAGCCCCAAGCATCTTTTGTGTTAGTCCGTGAAGAAAAACTTCAAATATTTACAAATAAATTTTGTAATCAATGGGCCTAATTCAGTTAGGATTGCAAATTCCGCTAAGTAACAGAATTTGCAATCCTTTGGTTCACATGCTGGGGCCACCCAGCATGCCGCCTCCCTTCTTGACCACGCTGAAATTGCAGTCGCAGTGCAGTTCAGCGTGATCATAAAAAATGGGTTAGCCTCCAGTTGGTGAAGACTGTATGTGTGCGCAGGAAGCCGCCACCATTTTTGTGATCGCAGCTGCTGCATGTGATGTCATGCAGCCGCTCTGACCACGCCTCCTGTTTCTCCGTTGCCGACCCCATTTTGAAGCCCTGCCCACGCACCGCTCCATCTCCGACTTAGAAATGGAGTGTTGCTGACCCCCCCCCCCCCCCAGCACCGATTGACAGTCAGAGGCGATCGCATTATCTGCGGGGTGCCGCAGAAAATGCAGGCGCATGCGTATGCTCTTAGCAATTTTTGCAGTTGGATTGCTTATTGCGATTGCAATCCAACCTGAATCAGGCTCTATTACCTATCACAATGCACTGCGGGTAGTACAAAATGGGGTTAATATAAGAGAAAACCCCCCAGAGCTGTGCTCCTTAACTGTCCCTGGTGGCTAGTGTAGCGGCTGCCCAGTAATCAGTGTCCACGCCAGTGCGCACATGGCCCGCCCCCTACAGCCACGCTGGATCACGGTATAGTGCGGGCATAGAAGTACCTTACCTCCCTTTCATCAGCGGCCTCGTGATCCCGGAGGGCGGTGTGTGTGTGACTGACCTTAGGAAGAAACCGGAGCCTCCGCTGCAGTGACCCAGCAACCAGGGCACGGGAGTATACTGCGCCGCTGGGAGTGATGGAGCTGCAGTAAAGATGTCTATTAGACCTAGCCTGCTGCAGCCCTTGTAGATTCTTATAAAAAAAAGTTCTTCTTTTCTTGTCAAAATTAATAGCTAAGAATAGGCTGCCTGAGGCAGCCCCCTGTTAAGTGGCCTGCTACTGAAGGCACCAACTACAAACTGAGCTCCCTGTTCATGGAAGCGAGGTTATAGAGGAGGGGGCGCTGAGCATCTTGGGAACAGTCAAAAGCTTTGAGCCTGTTGGTGCCTCAGATCAAGATCCTACTCTACACCCCAATGTGAATCCTTGTGGAGTCCAGTGTACCCCACAGAAGAAATGAATGTGTCACACCCATTGGCAGCAACATTAGAATAGCTGCTGATGGGCACAATTGAGAAAGGAAGGGGGGAAAACATTTGAATCCAGCACATATATGTAATTTGAATATGTAATTTGTACCTTCCTACTTTAAAATGTAATGGATGAACCTCACCCTGTGAGAACTATCTTCATGATCAAGAGATCTCATACGCAAGAAAAGCATGTGTTGAGATAGGGCTGTGGAGGGCGGCTGCTCGGGCACACCCCCGTCAAGTTAAGGAGATTCAACTGAGGAAGCACAAGAAAACTCTTGTCTGGGGACAACAACTGCAGGGAGACCACATATTTTCAGATAAACATGAGAGGGCGGAAGGCTGCCTAATACTGAAGCACCCACAAACATCAAACCATATGCAACAACTAGTGCAAGCATTCCTGGGGAAAGGTCTGCAGCAGACGGATTTGCATACGGTGATGTCATCCAAGCAGTGGGCCAAAGTTGGCTGGAACCCTCATCTGCATATGAAAAGAGAAAAGGGGCGCTTGGATGACCCCTAGTTCACATTGAACACCCCCACCCTCCTTCGGTGTGGGGCTCATGTTGGCCATGCCCCTGCCAATGAAGCATTCAAGCTGATTTCTTGCAGCAGCTGGGCACTGTAACAGCTCCAGAGCTGCTCTGTAAGGCAAGTAAAAGGGCGTGGGCCCTGCAGCACTACCTGTAGTTCGCATTGTGCGTTGGAAGGCACAAAGTAAGCAGACGGGAGAAGTCAGGATAGTGCGCAAGGGCATAGAAGGGAGGGGCTCAAGAAAAGAGAAGTGGAAACAGACAGCAAACTAGGCTG